>NC_070585.1:29790001-30002501 GCF_027409825.1 Scomber japonicus | reverse complement strand
AATGTTAATGGTAACATAGTTATTACGGTAAAACGAAACGATTCCTTCAAAAAGATATATATATATAAATAAATAAATAGAGGGCATGTTTTCTTTTTTAGAGAGGAGTTCTCATCTCGACAGCCTGAATATATTGATGTGTTTTATGTTTTTAGTCAAAGATTCAATCTACCTCACAAACTGGTAACGATTTGGTCTTTCAAATTTTTATTTTATTTTTCTTTAACATCCAGATTAGAAGCTGTTGCCGCTGTTGTGTGGACTTTTTTTTAACCCTTTCAGCCCAAATAGCTTCTCTCTTTTTTTTCTATTATTTTTAGAGCTGTTTTCAGTTTCAACCAACCACCCATCACCTCATTTAGAAAAAAGAAAAGGAGAAAAAAAGCTTTTTTTTTTTTTTTTGGTTGCACTTTGATTTATTATGCCTTATTCAGTAAAAAGGGCGCACTACTTTGACTTTAGTTAACACATGACATACATAAACCTTCAATTAATTAACTGTAATATATAAAACAGATGTTAGGGGGGGTTTTTTTCTAACAAAACTTACGACATAAAAATAGGGTTGGGTATGAAAATGGATCTGAATTAGATCCAGTTAATGAAAAAAATGTGCTTTTCATTTTCACTTCTCAAATCTCGACAGTGAGTTGACGATAAGATCTGTTGACGTCACCGTTAACATATGCATCACAGCGTGTGTGTGTGTGTCTGTGTGTGTTAACATACAGCACAGCTCATTGCATTCAGCATCCAGAAAAAAGAAAGACGAGAGCTTATCTTCTAATTATGACTCAGTGTCTCATAATGTTTCAGCGTGTAGTGTAAAATAAAATAAGCAGTGAGCAGTTTATGAGAGCAATATGTCTCCTGGAGTGATCTCACACACAATAACCCCCTCAGATAAGTCATAACGCTGTTTGTGACGAGCTTCACAC
Source organism: Scomber japonicus (assembly GCF_027409825.1). NCBI lineage: Eukaryota > Metazoa > Chordata > Actinopteri > Scombriformes > Scombridae > Scomber > Scomber japonicus. The sequence continues at coordinate 30,001,563 of NC_070585.1, read as the reverse complement.
TTTTATTGGATTTCGTTTATTTTTGTCCCATTTTATTTGAGAACCCTGAAACAGCAAAATACAGTAAAAAGATTCATATTAAAACAGTAAAGTGGTTAAAAAAGAGCCAAACTGAGGGATTAACCATCATTAAGGATTCCTGAGTATCCTGATAATCAACTTTTTACTCTACTTTATTGTTGGAATGACATAAAAAAATGCATTATTAGGCGTAATAGTAGTGAAAGAGATCTTTAAAAGCTGCAAACAGAGGCTGAAATAAAAAGTTCTGTCTTCTCAAATAATGATTAATAAATATGAATTCACCTTTTTTCTTGTTATTACAAATGTTGAGAAAATGATGAAATGTATCTCTTATTAAAATGCAAATGCAAGTACCAGAATAATTTAACATCCATTGACTTTATGTTACCTTTTTGAACCCAAAGGAATCAAACATCCAAGTAAAGTGCATTTAATACTCTCAACTTTCCATGGCTACTGCTATACACACAATCAGGATTTAATAAGACCTCAAATAGATTTTTTTTTTTTTTTTGGCAAATGCAAAGTACTACAGTGCCAAAGTTACACTAAGTACCAAAATAATTTAATTTAATTACAGAAAAGTCAACATCCATTGGCTTTATGTTAACTTTTTAAATCATCATAAATTATCTGATCTTTGATGAAAAGTTGCAGTTTTTTTGCCGTTTAAAATCCAAGTTAAGTGTGTTTAATATACAATGACCAGCAATCAGGATTTAATAAGAACCCCGAAGTGATGAGCACAATCTGAATCTATAAAATAAAACTAATAAATAATAAAATCCATCTCATACCCGACCCTAGAACAACATGTCTGAACAAAATATTAAGAACAAAACTCACATAGGAGCTCTTCTGTGCGACACCTTTTTCTTTTTTTTTCTTTTTTTTGTTCTCATCCTTAAAGAAAAAAAATATTTTTTTGATCTGATTATTTTCTTATGTGTTTTTATGTTTTAATGTATTTTACTAAATTAATGGTTGGATTAAATTTTTTCTTTTAAATAGATTTTTTTTTTTTTTAAATTGTGTGCTTTTATTTTTTAAAAAGAAAGATGTACAAACTAACGACCCTTAAAATCTTTTGCTTGGGTAATATAATATAATGTGTATATTACATGCAGAGCCTCACTTGTAATGTATTATCCACTTTAAAATCACAAGCTGTAGGTTATTATCAGACTCTTAAAATTACCCTCCTCCCCTCTTCCTCTTCCCCCCTTCCTCTTCCCCCCCTCCTCTTCCTCCTCCTCATCCATCCATCTGCGTCAGTAGGCAGAATAAAGCCAACATGTACTGTAAGTTTATTATGAAGCTTCTGTACTGTTGTGTGTCTTCAGTGTTTCCGTGGCAGTATATATAAAGAGGGCTTATTATTAATATTAATATTATTATTTGTATGTTTCGGCGTGGGGAAAAAAAAAACTGAAAACTATGAGCCTTATGTGTAGAGGATAATTGTAACAGCTGTTCCCAGTTGTTTGTTTTTTTTGTGTACAGTGTATATATAAATATACACATCTGTTGCACATGTGTTTGTTTGCACACACGCACACACACACACAAATGTTCTTTTTAAATGACAATATAAGCATTTCTTTTCTTCTAAATCACCTATGAATGGATTTATGAGAGAAAATAGTTTGAATGAGAACTTCTCCAAACTTTCCACTGGACACTTTAGGATGATGATGATGATGATGATGATGATGATGATGATGATGTGGATGTGCAGCTACCCTAAGAAGCCAAATTTCACTTTCGCCCATTTTTATTTAAGGCTGCAATTAAGCACGTTACTTTTTTAATTGTCAATTAATCAATGTATTATTTCCCAATTAATCAGCTGTTTTAGCCAATCAGACAATTTTTTAAAAAAACCGAGCGCTAATCATGTTCCCAGAATCGCATCATCAACCAGGTGAAATTGTTTGTGTTTACAGTTTTAACAAAAAAGCTGCAGATCCTCATTGGACGGACTGAAATATAAATGTTTGGGATTTTTATTTAATAAATGACTTAAAACAGATAACATATTTTTCATGTCAGCACTCTTCTCATTTCTTTACTCCCTGCTCTGAATAAAAGGAAAAAAAAAACATTGAAAGTATTCACGTGTGCTCCTCTGTCTCTTTTTTAGGTAGCTGGGTAAAGTCTTTCACCTTGTTACTGACCGTATCTCTTATTTTGAAAGGTCAGAGGTCATGGGTTAGGTTTTGATGGCTGAATTTGAATGTTCACACTTTACTACACTTGTAGATCTAAAGTGGGTAAAGTCTTTCACCTTGTTACTTTGTTAGAAGAAGGCGGGTATGGGACAGTATCTCTTATTTTGAAAGGTCAGATTTGTGGACTTAATAGATGCGCGGGAACTCTAAAGTGCACAAGGGATCTAAAGCGGACTTCCTGCAGACTTCCAGAGAGTCTGATTGACTTCAGAGTTCAACTGTAAAATTATAAATAATCCTCAGCGTTATGGAAATAAGGATATAAAAGAAAACTACAATACTTGATTATAATTAGCAATAATTGGGGTATGTTTGATAATGCACACAGAACATTCACACTGGCCTGAAGGTTCAATAACATGGATTAGTTTATTATAATCTGCTAAACTACACCAGTCTACAGTATGTGAAGGATTTAATGGAAATATAATGTCAGCAGAGTTTAGTAAAACCTTTGCATAATAACTGAACAACTGAACTGTAATAAATGAGTAACCGTCTTGTTCAAGCAGCTGCCATGCAGATTCTGTGTTGGCCTGTTAAAGAGTTTATATCTTGCTTTAAAGACCATGTAAAGTGAATTCAGACATTTTCACACAAACACATTAAATAGGTATAGTAGTACTATAAATAGGTCATAAATGTATTTCTAAAAAAGGTGTAAAAAGCATTTCAACCATTTAGATTTGAATTGTGGAGCTAGGCTTCACAAACTGTGTTTCAAGATTTCTGTGTTCAGGATTTAGTGGGCCGGTCTGAAAATGAGCATAACCCCCCCCCCCCCCCCTGCTGCTGTAGAGGTATAAATACATTCAGCACACACTACTACTACTGCAGTCTACAGTTAGCCAGTTAGCTGAGTTAGCCGCCGAGTTAGCCACCGAGCTAACTTTTAAATTTTGAAGCCTAATTTCATATATTTGGCGATTTTTTTAATCATTCAAATTTGGCAGGGTGGTTAACAACACACTTTTCTGTGGTATGTCAAACTCAGAACACATATTTATTCTTACTTTACACAGACTTTAAAACACTCGACACAGCTTTGGTCTCCTGGTGAATTTCTGAATCATGTGTCACTGTAAGTTACTGCTAAGGATCCTAAAAGTCCAAATTGTACATTACATTACACACATCCTGGCTATTTACTTTTTTACTTTACTTTTGTGTTATGAGTGTAGTAGTAATTTGTTGTCCCATATGCTAATGAGTGTGTGCCAGAGTTGGAGGGCGATTGGCTGACTGCAGGATTGGCTGCTGTTCACCGACCGGGGGATTGGTTTCCAGGCTGGCGGCGGATTGGCTGACTCACCAGGAAGGACCCAAACTATAAAAACTCCCAAGATGGCAGAGAAGCATTGCCTATTTCCTCCTTTTCCCAACCAGCCACATTACTTTTTGCTTATCTTTAGTTTATTAGCTCTGTTGTTTCAGCAGAGGTGGGCTGCCAGTTTTTTTTATTATCCTGTTTATGTTAGTCAGGGAGGTTAGAGTTAGTTATTTGGTTTCAAATAGGTCATATTGATTTAATTCATAGTTAGGTTTGTTTTGTGTGTTATTTCGGCCTTTGTCCACCCTTATGGTAACCTTAGTTGTGTTTATATATGTACATTTGCAATAAACCTGATTTGTATTGTTGGCTGCTTGGGATTTGGGGAAGAGGAGGCTCTGTTTTCATGTTATGTCTCAGATAGCCCTAACTAGAGTATAACATGAGTTCAATATGATCATTTAAAGACCGTGTAAAGTGAAATCAGACATTTTCTTCTAAACACATTAAATAGGTCATAAATGTATTTCTAAAAAAGGTGTAAAAAGCATTTCAACCATTTAGATTTGAATTGTGGAGCTAGGCTTCACACACTGTCTTTCCAGATTTCTGTGTCAGGATTTAGTAGGCGGGTCTGAAATCTCCGCCGCGTTACGTAACGCGGCGGTAATTATCATAAACCCGCCCCTGCTACTGCTGCAGTATAAATACATTCAGCGCATTAGCCTCAGTCGTTTTCCAGCTCGCTCTCAGCTAGCTAACTAGTCATGACTCCTCCTCGTGTGTGCATCTTCACTGGAAGTCGGGATTTTTGAGCAGTCCGTTGTGTCTGGTTAGAGGTGCCGTACCGACCGCCTCCCTCCCCGGCTTACGTCCTCTCGTCCCGCCGGTGCTACTGGCATTACGTGCCCGCCACCGACCGTCTCCCTCCCCGGCTTCGTGCCCGCCACCGACCGTCTCCCTCCCCGGCTTACGTCCTCTCGTCCCGCCGGCAGCAGGTGCTACTGGCATTACGTGCCCGCCACCGACCGTCTCCCTCCCCGGCTTACGTCCTCCCACCCCGCCGACAGCAGGTGCCTATATCACCGCCACCGACCATCTCCCCCACCGGTTTACATCCTCCCATCCCGCCGACAGCAGGTGCCATCATCACCGCCACCGGCATTATGTGCCCGTCAGAGAGTGTAAGTAACGTTATGTGCTTATAAGTTATAATACTGTACATTTAGGCAATTAAATGCATTTTGCTGAATGTGCAAATCCTGAAAGTGATTTTAAGTCATGCCCGTGTAATGTTAGCATGCATGTAATCGTGACATAATTTGGCCTTATTCCCTGAGCGTCATCCACCTGACAACACAATGATAACCGACAGGTAATATTTTATGTGCACCAATATAGCTATGACAAGGAATTATATGTAGACTGAGGTTCTACGTTTGTGTGTAATGTAAAACATGGACCGAGGGACACCTAAAATGAGCGTCAAAGTGGCTTCCGAGGTACCCACTGTGTGTGTGTGTGTGTGTGTGTGTGTGTGTGTGTGTCCTAATGTCTCTTTTCCTTATTCCTGTTTTCTTTTCCCATGTACAGGTCTCAGTGTCTTCCTCCAGCATATCTGGCAGCCACTGTTCCTGTGACTTACCTTGTGCCTAGACTTGGGCGGTATATATATTTTTTTCAAGCCTTCATAGCTTCCAGACATTTACCTTGGTGTATGGTATTTATTACACATTTCTGGCGACTAATTTCCGTGGTGACTAAAACATTTGAAATTAAACCACTATAACAGTATGAAGCACTCAGAAAGCACCTTGGTATACTGCAACACCTTTATACCGCCCAAGCCTACTCCTGCCTCAGCCAATCTCAGGACCAGAGCTCCACCAGCCTCCATTGTAAAAGAAGTAAGTTGTGACACACACAGATTACTCAATAATACATTTATTTTATATTGGACACATTTTATAAACAAATAACAATATATGTAAGCAATAAATAATAAATCAATCTAAAGGGGAGGTTTAAAACCTGTGTATTCCCCATCTTCATCAGGGTACTCCTGATGAATGCGGAGGACAACACAGGAGGGGATGACAACCCGGTTGTCCTTTCCCAGGTATCCCCAGCACCAGGACACAAAACTCCTGTAGGCCAGGTAGCGAGCACGCCTGTAATAAAAAATGTAGAAAAATACTTTGATTTATATTTTTATGTATGTTTACTTTTGGTATGTTGTCCTCTGTGTAATCAAATTTGACACTGGAGCTGTCTTTCACAAAACATTATTGACATGTGTTGTCTTTTAGAAGAACTTATCTGAAACCAAACTGAACTTATTTGTTTGATTGATGTAATAAACAAAAAGCCTTTCCCTCCACATTTTTTTGTCATGTCTTACAGATTGGGACCTCGGAAGATGAGTTTGATTCATCAACCTGCAGTCTACCTCATCATATTGGCTAAATGGATGGACAAGAAAATGGACAGCAGTTTCCAAGGAATTTCCACGAGCACACAGCTACATTTTCAGAAATAATAATAATAATAATAATAATAATAATAATAATAATCTAGTGATTGCTTGTATAAATGTCCAATCATGTGCATTCAGTTTATACATCTATATATCAAGGTGATGTACATGTTGGTTGATTTACTATGTAGTGAAAAACAGCTACAGAATGAACCAGTATTTATTGTTTGCAATCTGTCCAACATGAGAGTTTATATATAGCTCAGGAAGATGAAGGATTAAAATGGATACAGTCAAGCATCACTCATGTGCTTTGAGTGTAAATGAAATACACTGTATACATTAGTCAACTATAATATGATTGTATAAATGATGTAAGTTTATTCCCGGGTACTAAACCTTACCTGTCTTTGAAATGCATGTCATTTGATCAACACAAGTGTAACTTATAAATATCCGAAATCAGTAAAACAATTATTATATTGTCTATGTTACCCAGATCTTTCCTTTTCCGCCAGTGGTCCATGGTCTGCCTGATAAATGTTTAGGGCATTCTGCAGGGAGTAGGGGTTCAGGCAGACCGGCTCCAAGCCTGGATGAAGAGTCATGCAGCGTGGCTCTTCAGGCAGCTCTCCACATCTACTCTGAACCTATAGGAATATGTGTAATAGGTGTTTTAGTGCTAGACATCTAGTATGCTGCTGCTTATGTATTCATTATTTGAATTATTGTGAAAAACAGTTTTCATTTACATACAGCATTCAGCTCCTTGCAGCAGACATGTTCAACCTCTGTGGGCATTGTTCTGCATTCTCCACATGTGCACCTGCACAAGTACATTTTTAATCACAGTGTGACGAATGTTAACCATTTCAGTTGTCAGTTCAGTATGAAGCCTGGTTCAGCAAAATGACCTAATCAGTTGAAGCATATTGTCTTATTCAGCCTGTGTGTTATAATGATGACATTCAGCAATCCACAAATTAATCAGAAGACACAGGTAAGTAACTGACTAAGTGAAACTGGTTAGTGTTATATTTTACTTTTTTGTAGTCTAATTAGTTACCTAATGCGTTTCCCCACATTTGTTGAATAATGTGATCTGAAAAAACGAGTAAAATGCCTCCTTTCAAAGCTGGACAAACTGAATTTACTTGGGTTTACCACCCACTACACTCTAAAACAAATACTAGTACTACCTTTATTAGGTATAAACAAAAGGAGTAATTAAATTAACGAAACAGTAATAAAAATCAAGTGTTTAATCTGTGAACAGACAAAACAATCACAATTCTTCATTACATGAAACCCTAACGTTTTTAGCTAGTCAGTGGGAGCGTACCTCGGCGGCTAGCTCGGCGTCAGTATCCCATAGTCAGTAATACATATTGCTAACTTGCATAAATAGGAGAAATACATTACCATTCTGTTGCAGACTGTGAGGCACGAGATTGTGCATGTTCATTGTCTGACTCCGAGTCAGTATCTGGCTCTGATGGCTCAAACATGTAGGGCTGGGTCACTGCAATGCTGTTGTTAGCGCTAGCGTCCATTGCTACTGTTGCTATGTTACACGGAGGCAGCCCCCTTCCGCTCGTGGGTGTGTTTCCAGCGCCTTCAGCAGACACGCCCCCAGCGTTTGGCAGCACAGAGAAGTGCTTGATTTTTCATGATTTTAAAAGATAATTTTACATACTTAGACAATTTTTCTAGCATTCAAATTTGGAAGGATGGTTAATAACACATCTGTCTGTGATGTGACTAACTCAGAACACAAATATATTTTCACTTTACACGGTCTTTAAAGATGCATTTTAAGGGTCTAAACAAGGAAAATCATTCCTCTCTTATCTGACTGTATAAAATGGACACAGCTTTTTTTTTTATTAACCTCACAGTTATAAATGTGTTGTGTTTCACCCGCTTCCTGTGGAGCAGAGAGACTATATTTCCGCTAATTTATGCATCATGCGCAGAAGCAAAATTACATCAGGTTGTTTTTTAACGAGCCGAAAGTAAAGCAATTATCTGGGGGAAAGTTTTCAGATTGACGTTTTTATAAAAAATGCTCGCTGTTATTCGCGGAGTAGTTACGAGTCTTAATGTAGCAGAATAAATTCATGAAGAGTGTCTTGCGGGCTGCAGCCGTTCAGATTTCACCCCAGAGGTTAATACGCTGGTTAACAGAGCGGAAGAAGGGCCACTGAGAGTTAAATGCTCGCTCTAACTTGTTGCTGAGATCAGTTGGAACATGTTTCTCCAATTATTTTAACAAATCACATACCTGTAATTGATTTTTCTTTTAAAAATGTCACCAAACATCTCAGACTATCTACTTCAAAACTGTTTATTTACAGAAAAGGGCATTTAAATGTTGAGCTCTGATAAGATTTTATGTGTAACAAATTCAACTTTTCATCATTAATGCAAATATCAAAAATGTACATGGTAATTCTGTCCACATTAATAGTCGCTAACTATAAAAGGTCAAGCTGTTATCAAGTCTTGCTGTCAGCGTGTGTGAGCGTTTATATCTGTCAGCGCTCTGCTGAATGTAAATCCGAGTCAAATAAAAGACCTCGGGGGTCTGAGGCCGAGGCCTGAGCTGCTTTAGTGACCACCATCTCCATTTTTGTTTTGTTTTCTTTCTTTTTTTTTCTCTCTCTCTCTCTCTCTCTCTCTCTCTCTCTCTCTCTCTCTCTCTCTCTCTCTCTCTCTCTCTCTCTCTCTCTCTCTCTCTCTCCGCAATCCCTAACGTACAAAATGCTTTTCAACATTCCCCGCACAAAGCGTCTGAATAATCCTGTTCGCTGCCTAATTAATACAAATGAGAGACGGAGGCCGATTGGATTGGGGAAGAGGGAGAAAAGAGTCCATTGGGGTTAATTTTCATACAGTGAAGCTCCACGCTGTGCTCACGGACCGCCACAGATGGAATTTCATTAACCCGGCTGCTAGCAGGGCAGACTCTAATGTAGACAGATGTATTCAGACAACAGCCCTGCGCATTTCATATGAGCTGGTTATTGTAGCCTGTGTGCATGCATTTATCTTTACATTGCTGACAACGGCCTGTACAGTGGAGGTGTTCTCGCTGATTTCTTTCTGCAGGCGGTTTTTTAGCCATTTTCTGTATCACGTTGGACAGTTTTTCTTCTTCTTGTTGCTCCTCTTTCACCGGCTGAAATAACTCCTATTTGTCGCTTATTACCTTCTGCCCCCAAAAAAAATCTAACAAATACACTATGATCACACCTATTCAGCACTTCCTAATTTGTTGTAAATAAGCTCCATTCACTCCTACAAAGAGGAAATGTGACATTGTGTCTCTGTATTGAACCTAAATGATGTGCACATGGCAGCTCAGTCACATTTTTTGTCACAAAGAACAGCAAAACTACACCTATTATATATACAACTGTGGTGTTTCTAATAATTGTAAGTTGTTTTTCCAGCAATGATGTTAATTGAGTGGAAACGTGTGTTCTTTCTCCTACAAAAAGTTAACAGAAGCTCCAAATCTCCCGTCAGCTTAAGTTAGTTGTTAATCAAAGTGATGAGCTCCACTGTAAGCTGTATATTCAGCTAGTTTGTTCAAATGTTTGGTGACTATTTGGAGCATGCAGGCGAATAGAAGTGGATTATACTGTGAAAAAGATTTAAAGGGCTCACCATTGGAACCAGTTGCTGTGAATCAAACAGCTAATAACAGGAGATAAACACAAATAACATCCAGTATTTGTGTATTTGGTTTCTTTTTCTCATATTTACAGCACATTTCTGTATGTTATGTCTCACGTTGTGATGTCAAATTTATCCTTTTGCAGGTATTTGCAAATGTGCTGAAGCAGCACCAGGTGAGTTGATTAGCTCAGGCCCATTTATGCTCAGCGTTAAATGTCCGTGCTCTGCGTTCATTTCGTCCGTATTTCTGCACGTTTCCATAAAGCTTACGGATATGGACCAAACGGAGCAGTACCACCGGAAACCATGGGGGGACAGTGTTGCTGTCACTACTCGATACGTAACTCTAGTGAGACACGAAGAAGAAATAACAATGGAGGAACTTTTTGAGGAAAGGTTGTGAGAGTTGGTTAGAAACTTTAGGAACATTATCAATATCTCCTCCACAGTCGCCATGTTTATTTTTGAGTTTGTTGTTGTCATAAACTTTTGATTCTGTGCTGCCCCCTGGTGGATATATTGGTTAACATCCATGCCAACGTAAAGGACGCATGGAAGTATGTGAGCAGTGATGGTAACGTCGTTTGAAACGGACGGATACATTTTCGTATATACGTTGAGCATAAATGGGCCTTTAGCCTCATCAGCCTTGCCCTATGTTTTGCCTTCTACACCCTCCTAATCACCTTGGTGAGTTGATTAGCTCAGCTGGGGTGAGATGACTAATGAACCTCTCTTTGTCTCTGCAGCAGTGGCTGGACTGAGACCACATGGAAAACACAGCTGAAAAAAGGACTCACAGTTTTAGATTATTTCGTGTATTAAGTTTGTGTGTTTGGTGGAGAAGTGGCTGAGCGCCGGGCGGCAGCACACGGGAGCTCCATGGTGCTTATTTATCAAATAAAAAGAACTAAACAACCATTATCTGTCTCTGCTGGAGGTGATTGTGCAACAGTTAGAAAACTCCCAGATATACTGAACTTATTCAAACATTTCCCCTGTAGGACAAAAGCCTCGACATCAGCAGCTAAACTCTTGTTCGTGTTGTTCACTCGCATATTTTTGCATCAGATTCGAGCTCGAACATGAAGAAAAAGAAGAAGTGACATCCTACTACTCTTATTTGTTTACTTAGACGGCGGAGCCAGCAGGAGTCTGCCTGGAGGCTTCAGGAGGAGGGTTTTTTTAAACTGTAAATCATGCAAATTTTATTCCAGTAGATATGTGGAAATGTGCAAATGTCCCTTTTTTTAGTTGGCGTTTCAGGGTCACTGTAGACAGCAGACAAACATCTCATGGTGCATATTATAATATCACCAATACTATGTTAAACTATCCACAAGTGGAAGATGTCAGTGTAGTTTTTTAATGAATTAAAACCACAGAAACAATGATTTTTATGGCATGAATTTGTTGTTTTGGAAGTCAAACAGTGTCCTCAAGTCAAGGAAGGAAGGGAGGAAGAAGGAAGGAAGGAAGGAAAGTAGGGAAGAAGGAAGGAAATGAGGGAGTGAGGAAGGGAGGAAAGTAAGGAGGGAGGAATGAAGGGAGGAAGTAGGGAGAAGGAAACGAGGAAGGAAGGAAGGGAAGAAGGAAAGGAAGGAAGGACGGACGGACGGACGGAGGAAAGAAGGAAAGGAGGGAGGGAGAAGGAAGGAAGGAAAGTAGGGAAGAAGAAAGGAGGGAGGAAGGAAGGGAGGAAAGGAAAGAAGGAAGGGAGGAAGGAAGGAAGGCAGGAGGGAAAGTAGGGAAGAAGAAAGGAGGGAGGAAGGAAAGGAAGGACGGCAGGAGGAAGGGAGGGAGGAACAGTCAAAACAGACAGGGTCAATTTGACCCGGGAGGGTTAAGTTAAAGCTGAGTTAAATCTGGTTTTTAAAACATTGATTTTTGACAAGCAGGTTGCATATATGACTATATTTCAGTGTATAGCAGCTGCACTTCATATCTGGAATATTTTATGAAATGAGATTATAGAAATATAAAATATCATTCATCCAAATCATCATTTCTCAACTGATTTCTTTTCATAAACCGAGCAGATGCTTGTGTGAAAGTCTCGAGTGCTGCTCCTGACTTGTTGAAAACTTCTTCGAGTGTTGTTTTTCGATTGAGGCGGAAATATTTTGATGTTGGGAGAGCGTGCAGGCGGCTCTCTCAGCGCTGTCAGGAATATGCAGCTGCACCACCTTCCACTGAAAACCGGGAGATAAGGAGAGCTTCCCTGTAGACACTCAGATTAAAGGATTCTCCACTCTCTCTCTCGTTCTCTCTCTCTTTCTCCTCATCTTTGGAAAAGCTGTTTTCCATTTCAAAACTCTGCGAGCGCCAAGCTGAGCAGTGAATAATGTGTATTTTCTTTAAGAGGATGGTCCCTCCTTAGGAAATAGCAGGTGGGGGTTTGTCGTGAGCAGCATGACCGATCTGACTCTAATTGAAAAGCAGCACCCATGTAGAGATGACTTCAGGTGTGTTAGGAAGATGATTAATGTATTGATTAATCTCTGGATTGGATCTTGGCCCCCATCGCTCATTTTCAAAGTGCATTAAGAAGAAAGGATCTTGGACTGGTCAGTATGAACAGGAGGAATGATAGCAGCAAGAAGAAAATCTATTTCTCTCTTCACCTGGTGACTGATTGTTGTTTTGTGACAGATGTGGTAAAACTGTGAACACAACCTTTAACCTTACTTCACAAAAAAGGGTAATTTTTTATCAATGACAAGACAAGGCTTTATTCATATAGCGCATTTCAGACACAGGGGCAACTCAATGTGCTTTATATTAAAACAAATAAAACATCAACTTCCTTCAACCCTGCATCCTCATTACATTTTTTGGCCCTTATACTTCATTCTGCTTAATTTTGACCTATTGTCCTTGTTCGTAGATGCTTTTTTGTGCCACCTAGTGGTCACAAAAGCACAATACAGCGTAAAAATAAGTGAGATGGCAGTAGCCTGGCTATCGCTAACGTAACAATTTTAAGGGTTAAATTAGTGTCACAGACTCACTTTTAAACAGACTCAGTAACACTTGTTAGCCATTAATGCAACAAATAACTAGCCTGGCTAATGCTAGACCCTACCACAAGTGAGGGTTAGGGTCTGGAGAGGAGCTGTTCATTTCCTTGTATTTGAGGTGGGATCAATGAATGTCGATCAAATGCTTCTGTACGCTACTGGACAAACTTACAGCCAATCATATCAATGATACATGATGACTTATTCAGAGTCTGTAGAGAGCAGCGTGAACACTTCCTGTTTATGAAGGAAAAATCATGTAGCTGAAGCTTTTCTTCTATTTTCAAAGTGAACTTGCCTTCCAGTTTATTTAGCACACAATCTACTGCTGCTTCAAATGGTTGCTGCACCTCCGTGGCCTCCATGCTGGATGTAAACAGTCTCACTCTACGGTCGTCATCGCCTTGAGCCCGCCTCCCCTGTTCTGTGATTGGTTCCCTATGTTAGGCGAAGATTGCCATGGCCATGCTAACTTACAGAGCGAAGTGGAATGAGAGCATGGGTTTACCCAGGCTAAGACAAAAGTGGACCAGGTACAAAATAGTATTACATTTTATGATTAAAACATGTTTATTAACTTATTTGTGCTAAGTAATGTTTGTAGTTTGATAAAAATATGACTCATTTTAGCAATAACAGCAAGCTACGACACTGCTAATCAGGAAGTAGTCGTTCGAGGACATTGGGACTTATATAGTTTGATCCACTGGTAAATTAACTGAATTAATTTTTTTTTCAAAAACAACTTCCTGTTCAAAGACGATCCTTTGTTTTTATACTTATCAGGTGCTACTAGATTAAAAATGCATGCCAGACAAAAGTTCAGGTCTCAGGAGATTAAAACATACAATAAAAAGAAAAGAAAACCCAATTATATAATACAAAGAAAACAAAGTACAGAAAAATAGAAAGAAAACAAAAAGCATAAAATATAAGAGTGCAACATAAAAATAATGATTTGCTTTTAAATAATTAAAAGAACATAGCGAGAAAGTCACATCTACAGCACTTCAAAAGGATGAGAGGGGGTCAGGCGCTAATCAGCTGTCCATCACGCTCTCTGGTTTAACAGCTAGTTAAAACCTAATGAAACCGAACCGTCGTCCACTTAACCTGCAACAAGTTTATCATTAGGTAAGCTGTGATTTAAGATCCGTACCGACATGCGAGAGTCATTTCAATTCAAGCATTAAGATCTCTCCATCTGTATGTGTGGTTGGAAAATCAATGGATGTCTTCAATGAGTCCGTTAATTATTGCTGCAGCCATGGGTCACCGCTCACTTTGACCCCTCTCGACGTATTTAGCTTTAAAAGCAATGAAATTCAAGCTCACATCCAACGACTTAATCATTATATAACATTTATATAATAGGCGTATTTTTAACCTGAACCATATGTGCATGGAGTTTGTTTGCATTTTATGGCTATGAGATCAACTTTTTGCAGCCAAGGTGCATAAAAAGCAGATGATTTTTTTTTTTTAGCAAAGTGCAGCTTGGATGTTTAACCCTCCTGTTGTCCTCGAGTCAAAGAAGGGAGGGAGGAAGGAAGGGAAGAAGAAGGAAGGAAGGAAGGAAAGGAGGAATGGAGGGAGGAGAGGGAGGGAGGGAGGGAGGAAGGAAGGATGGAATGAAATGAGGAAGGAAGGAAGGAAAGGAGGGAGGGAGGAAGGATGGAAAGGAGGAAGGAAGAGAGGAAAGGAGAGGGAGGGAGGAAGGAAGGATGGAATGAAATGAGGAAGGAAGGAAGGAAATGAGGAAAGAAGTATGGAAGGAGGAGGAAGCAAAGAAAGAGGGAAGGACAAAGGAAAAATTAAAGAAAGAGGAAGGGAGGAAGGAAGGAAGGAAGAGTCAAAAGAGATGGGGTCAGGAGGGTTAACAATTGTTTAGAGAGAGAGAGAGAGAGAGAGAGAGAGAGAGAGAGAGAGAGAGAGGTAAAAAGATGAAAGAAGGAGGCCAAACCAAGACGACCAAGACATGAAATCATCGAAAAAAAGAGAGAGCGAGAGAGAGAGGACAAGATGTGATCATCGTGAGTCACCTCTCTCCCTCCTGTTTTCAATTTTCTCCTCAGGACATATGAATAAATAAATGAATTTCTACTTTTATTCATGCCACAGACTTTAACCATCTGTCCCGAGATCCAATGATACCTCCCCTGCTCTTATCTTATCTCCTCTAATCTCACTTCACCTCCTCAGCTCTCCTTGTCATCCCTTCCTTTTCATTTATTTTCTCCTCCTCTTGTCTCACCTCCTTCTTTTCCCCCCCCATTATAATCTCTGCTTTTTCCCTCCTTCCCTCCTCCCCTCTTGACTCTATAAACACCACCACTCTGCTTTTTCATCTCTGTCTGCAAAGAAAAGTTGTCCTCCTCCTATCTTCTCACCTTTTAAACATCACCAATATGTTATAAACTCACTTGATCAATGTGTGATAAAGTTTAGATTTAAGTAGTGCAGGTTTTGAGGCTGGCCTTTGGTGCTTTAACCTAACTTTATGAGATCACTGATATATACTCTCCTCTGCTGCTGGTAAAACTAAAACTCTTTACACTAAAGAAAATATAAAGCAAAGGAGAAAAATCCATGCTTTAAATTGTTGGATTTCATGCCCCCAAGTTTTACATTATTTCAACTGAATGCCATCAAAAAGTTTGTGGTAGACGCACACATCTGGAGGTAGAAAGCAGGTGCTGGACCAAATAACAACATCTGTAAAAGCAGGTAGATTTAACCACACAGTCTATGGATTTAACAGGATATCACAAGTGGCGTTTAGAGCTCAATGTTCTCCTTCAGAATAAACATCAGCTGAGTAATCGGCATGTCTTATATCAACAAAAGTCCAGATGATGTGCCAGTCCCACTCAACACTTTACAGATGTACATATGGGAGCAAATAAATAAATAAATAAATAATACAAAATCATAACGGTAGCACTATGAAATAAAAGGATCCATCTCTTCAACCACTATTGAAATAAAAGATAACTTCAGTTCAGAGCTTTATTGTCCGTCAAGAGGAAATTTGGTTTGTAGTGTAGTTGAATTATGAGGTGTAGAAAAATTCAATATGAAGTCTGTAATTGTGAAGTCTTTCTCTGTTCCAATCCTTTGTTTTTTATGTTATTTTTATTATGTAAAGCACTTTGTGTGTACAGCACTTTGCATATATACCAATATCATGTAACACAAAGAGACATACCAACTAATCTCACTTTGGACCAGCCAGCTAAGATCGAAAAGGACAATTCCTAATATATTTCCAAAGAGCCTTTTTCTTCTTTCTAATAATATAAAACTTATTAACAAATCATTTGAATGTGTTTGAGTTAAGAAATGGGACCTGATGAAAGATTTCATGAAATACAGAACACATAGTTGTTTGTATTTCCTTTTTTGTGCCCATTAAGTGAAAAAGGTTAAATTTCACTACTTTAAATGCTGATGTGACTCCATTTCTTTAGAAGTGTCATCGCTCTGTAACTATTAGAAGAGGAAGTAAAGAAGGAAACTGATGTTATCTCCTCAGCACCAATCTCCAGTCACATCCTCTACTTTCTTATCTCATTGCCCCTCTTCCCTTCACTCTTGTCATTTACAGTCACTCTTTCCTTTACTTTACCACTTGATTTTCAGCCCCTATCCTCTTTTTTCTACCTCCTTTTTTTTCCATCATCTCTCCCACTTCTCACGACCTCTTGCCTCTTCTTTAAACCCCCATTCTCCTGCCCTCCTCTCATCTCCTCCTCTCCTATGGTGTAAACACTTTGGACTGGCGGCGTTGCTCCCGGCGACAGCTCCTCTTAGACTGACAGGAAGCTCATCAGATCTCGTGAGTTACCGCAGCAACGGGACTCAGGCTCCAGGAGGAGAGGGGTGTGGGGACGGATGGATGCTGTGCGAGTTTAACGGAGAGAAACCTGACAGCTGTCAGTGTAGTGAGAGGTTTCTGTAGATTAACGTGATAGACAGACCAGAAGTGAGAGGTGGAGTGAAGTTATTTATATGCTTAAAATTGGAGCAAGATGGAGAAGAAAGTTCAGTTAGACAAAAAAAAAGAGGGAAAAAATGTTGAGTAATGACACACATTTCACACATGCTGTTTTTATTTATTGCTCTATTGCTTTTTTGTTTTAATTACTTATTGCTATTTTGAAGATTTTTAGTATTATGCTTGAGTAATGAGGTGTAACAATGAAAAAATCTTGACACTTAAATCTTTGTTAATAAGTGAAAACTTCCGTAAACATAAAAAAAACCTTCCCCATGTGGATTTTATATATACTGTATAGACTTTTTGGAAAATGTTTTACCCTGATGAAGAACCATATATGGTAACTTCATTGACATTATTTGCAACACGTTATATCCCCCACTAACACTCTGGGGTTCAAATTTTGAATTTTCCAAGTTTTTCAATGAGTGCCTTTATAAAGGTTTAACACATTAGAGAATAAAATCCATTAAAGTGTGATTTTTTTTGTCCATTTTCAGCATCTAATAACATATATTTGTGTGGCAAAAGTATGTTTTTGACTTTCCTGCCACAGTTTTTCAAGTCAAGCACCCAAATCAGAATCAAAATCGAGTCAAGGATGGAAGGGAGGAAGGAGGAAGGAAGGAAGGAAAGGAAAGAAGGAAGAAGACAGGAAAGGAGGCAGGGAGGGAGGGAAGGAAGGGAGGGAGGGAGGGAGGGAGAAAGGAAAAGAGGAACGGAGGAAGGAAGGAAAGAAGGAAGGTAGGAACGGAGGAAGGAAGGACAGAGGAAAGAAGGAAGGTAGGGAAGAGGAAAGAAAGAGACAAGGAGGGAGGGAGGAAAGAAGGAAGCGAGGAAAGAGTGAGGAAGGAAAAAAAGAGAGAAGGACGGAGGTAGGGAGGGAGAAAGGAAAAGAGGAAGGGAGGAAGGAAAGAAGGACAGAGGAAAGAAGGAAGGGAGGAAGGTAGGGGGGAGGAAAGAAAGAGACAAGGAGGGAGGGAGGAAGGAAAGAAGGAAGGGAGGAAAGAGTGAGGAAGGAAAGAAAGAGGAAAGAGGAAGTAAGGGAGGAAGGAAGGAAGGAAGGAACAGTCAAAACAGACAGGGTCAATTTGACCCGGGAGGACGACACAAAGGTTAAAAGTTTAATCTGAAGCTAAAAAATGAGTCAAATCAAGTACATATCTTTCAATATTACAGTCTCCAACTCCTAGTGTTTTCATCTGGGTTCAGGTCAGCTGTTTTTGTCTCATCATTAACTCTCCTGTTATTTCAGATCATGCCTCTCTCATCTCATGCTATGTAATCTACTAATTCCTCTCACCTGGTTTCCTCCGCCCATCTCCTCACCTGCAGCCCATTTGCTCATTAGTCCCTCAGCATATAAACTAATCCATTCATCCATTCTCACGCACTCCCTGTCAGCTTGTCTTGTATGTTACCTGTCGAGCTCTCCAGTCTGTCTTGTTTTGCCTGTTCTGACCTTGCGTGCTTGTGTGTTTTTGGACTTTGGATACCTGCCTCCACCTTGTCGGATGTGTTTGCCTCTAAGATTGAACTTCTGGTTTTGACTCTGCGTGACTTTGTTTAGTAAACTGAACTTCCCTTGAAACTTGCATGTCTCTTTGTCGTGCTTTTGGGTTCTCATCTGCCACCTTTTCGTGCTGAAGTCCTTGTTTTTGTTACTATACCCCCCTAACCCTTCCATGTCAGCTCAACAGGGAAACCACTGCTTTGTCTTTTGTTGGAAACAGTAACTATAGGCTTTGTTGATCATGCCCTAGCATTGTTAGCTTTGCACGGCCAAACTGATACCGCTACCAATAAGGAAACAGGAATGGGTATTTACCATTGAATCATAATTGGAGTCGGGTCCCCGGTGCTTCACATGTGGAGCCAGCCACGACAAAAAGAAGTACACAGCGGGGACCTTTTTCCCACCTGGATCCCTGTTTCGTGATGCCATTTTCTGTCGATAGCGGATGTATTTGTCCCTCAGGTTCTTCCACTTCTTCATGCAGTCACGTCCAGGCCTTCCGACTACGAAATTTCCCTCCATGAATTGTTTGCCATCTGGCAGTCTTTATAATGGGGCAATGCAGAGTTATAGAGATGCTCATACTTGCGCATCTCTTCAACCAGACGCTCTTCCACTTGGTCCATTTTCTTTGTTTGTTTATGGTGGGGTACAGGTAGTCAACTGGAATTACGATACCGGAAATACGTTGCTACCAAGCTAACCAATCACAGCCTTTGCAGTCTGCGTTGCCTCGACGCGTGGTTAGGATTTTGTGGAGGTGCACGTCGACGCAGAGAGCTTGTGTGTAGGTACGCTGTTGTTCCGACGCAGAAGAATAAATCAGCCTTAAGGCTACATGTGAATTGATGCTCAATTCCGATTTTTTTGTTTTTTTTTGTTTTCGTTTGTCTGTTCATATTACACTTTTAAATCCTCCTGAAGTGAATGCGACTTGTGCTGTTCACATTTTCAGAAACAAATCAGATATGGGTCACATTAGAGAGAACAAATCTGATTCAGGTCACTTTTAACTGCAGTGTTAATGTAGCAAAAGAGGGAATTTGATGCTAAAAAGCCTGTAAATGTGTCAGATCTCACTTATTATCTGTGACTGATGACTTTGGCAGGGACTAATTATGAAGGGATACTGTGAAGAGTCTGAATATGAACAGTATGAGGGTTAATAGTATGAACAGGAGGAATGATTTTGGGGGGAAATTTGTGAACTTATCCTTTAAAAAAAGAAAGTCAGGCATCCAGATGTGAACTGTGTGTGTGAAATAAAGTGACAGGCAGCGTCGGCTCACAGTGAATGTTCTTTTTATTAAGACATGTTTTCCAGGGTTCAGTTGGTTTCTTTTTGTCTCATCAACATTACAAACATTCAGAGGAAACATTCTCCACGGCGATGTGCAAAACAGCGTGTGAAAGGAAAACAGGTACATTCTCATTTACTGTTGGCTCCCAGTGCGACTGGCTGGCCCTCAGCCAAAGACACAGAAACCTTTTTGTTTTTTTTAATGTTTTCTTTTTTTTTTTAACTGTTCCATACACACAAACAACAAGCTCAGTTCATTGCATTGATTTTTCAGCACTAAAAAGAAGGAGGAAAAAAAATAACTTTCCATTTACACCACTACAAGTAAAAGGCCTGTACTGTATTTGAATGTAATTTAATATAATTTTAAACCCCTCTGTGGGCCAATTATATTTACTATCACCCTCACCGAGCCCACACCTGAGGTCGCTTTACAAACTCCAGCTCCTATATGGATATAAGTTCACATCCATCTGTACTCTCAGCTCATTCTTTTCTTTCATATCTACCCTTTTTAACTTTTCAAAAAGCAAACTGAGCTTTTAAATTGGCTTTTTTTTTCCATAGACACTCTGCTTCGCCACCACATATTTTTTCCATCCATATTACTTTTTATATTCTGTGATCAGAGGACTTGCACTGTCATTACCCAGAACGTATATGGTTTTGCAGGTGAAAAGATGTGTGCTTTTAGATAAAACAGGGCTAAATATGGTTGGAAATATAAAGTTTTTTTAGACATCTAGGTTATATATAACCCTTATTTTAACAGAATGTCAATGATAATATCACAATATGTAGCTAAAATCAGCTACACAGTGAAATATAGTCATTTAATTAGATTTAAATAAAGTTATATGTAACCTAGAACCAAATTTAACCCAGTTTAACAGTGATGGTTAATAATTCACCTTTGTTTAAATTTTTGGCAAATAATATTAAATAATCTTTTATTATTGTCCACAAACAAATAGTGGAAATTTTGCCTTCGGCTTCACAGGTTGGATAAAACACATCACAGTAAATCACAATACATACAATAATAAATAACACAACATGCACAGTACAGACTACGATAACGGACATGGTTCCAGTGTGAATGGGGGGGCTTTTTTTATGAATTTCAGCAGAGTTGTTGCATTTGGTATGATAGACTTTTTTTTTTGGAAATGTTTTCAGTTGCTTGCAGCGGCTCGATTTGAATCAAAAGTCCTCTACTGCTTCAACGGGATGATCATTAATCTTAAATAATGAAAAATAATGACAGGCATTGTGGTGACTCACAATAACCACCAGCTCCTTTTTTTTATGTCTTACTTTTGTTTAATAAACTGTCTTCACACCGCTCAGTAAGCTCACCAATATGGTGGAAATAATGTAGACTCATTAGCTGTGTCGCCTGTCTGCATAAGAACGACTAGCACCATGTCATCAGCGTATTTGTGCAATTGGCAGGTTGAATTTCGTAATTTGCATTTCATCAGTGTGTAACAGGGAGAACGAAAAACAGGTGAGAGCGACTGTATGAGAGGTAAACACCGTCCGCACCTCAGTCTCTGTCCTCCATCTGTGACCAACTCTTTAATCCGCTGCATCACATGGCTGTTTAATGTTAATATCACAAATCACACTATACTTCTGCATACAATTAAACACTGAGCTAAAATATATATGTGTAAAAAGTCTGTCAAACAAGTGATTTGTGACTTAGTCTGCTGGCTCAGCGTGCAAAACAACCACAAGTGACCTTTACACTGCAGGCATTTTGACATATTACAGCAGGAAAGATACTGTTTACATGAAGCAGTTTTGTCTGTACTTGTGTTCTTTGTGTGAATCTAACCAAATATAGTCGAAATGACCGTTAAGGCCCATTTACGCTCAACGTTAAATACAGATCCGGATACAGACGGAGCCTTCTGTCCGTGCTCTGCGTTCATTTCGTCAGTATTTCTGCATGTTTCCATAAAGCTTACGGATATGGACCAAATGGAGCAGTACCACCGGAAACCATGGGGGGCAGTGTTGCTGTTACTACTTGATACGTAGCTCTAGTGAGACATGAGTAACCTTCCTGTTGTCCTCGAGTCAAGGAAGGGAAGGGAGGGAGGAAGGAAGGAAAGGAGGGAAGGAAGGAAGGGAGGAAGGAGGGAGGAGGGACAGAAGGAAGGAAGGAAACGAGGGGGGAGGGAAACGAGGGAGGAAGGAAGGGAAGGAGGGAGGGAGGAGGGGAGGAGGGAAGAGAGAGAAGGAAGGAAGGAAAGAAAGAGAGAAGGAGGGAGGAAAGAAGGAACAGTCAAAACAGATGGGGTCAATTTGACCCAGGAGGACGACACGAAGAAGAAATAACAATGGAGGAACTTTTTGAGGAAAGGTTGTGCGAGTTGGTTAGAAACTTTAAACATATCGTTTTTGTCTTTGATGCAAGAGGAATATTATCAATATCTCCTCCACAGTCGCCATGTTTGTTTTTGAGTTTGTTGTTGTCATAAACTTTTGACTCTGTGCTGCCCCCTGGTGGATGTATTGGTTAACATCCATGCCAACGTAAAGGACGCATGGAAGTATGTGAGCAGTGACGGTAACATTGTTTGAAACGGACGGATACATTTTCATACGTACGTTGAACATAAATGGGCCTTTAATGTGACTAACAGGTGTTTTCATTTTTGCTCTAAAATAGTTAATTTAGTCACTTTATTAAGTTTTAATATTCTTTCAGGTTAGATTTTGACGTGTTAAAGCATAAAAAGTATCTTTTAGGTGAAGTAGTTTCAGGGTTTACTCACTACATCTTTCTTAATCTGCTTTCTTGTCCAAGTGATTTAAGTGTTCTTGCTCTTCTCGTTTGACTTATGTGGACTTTGGATAGCCGAGTATTAAGGATACATTCAGCAATGGCAGAAGTTTGGAGCCAGATCAAAAACTTTTATTATGATGTCATTTATTATGTCACTTTATTAAGTTTTAATATTCTTTCAGGCAAGAAAGATTACCTATAAATGGTCATTTTATGTGAATAATGCCTATTTGTAATTTTACTCAAAGGGAGGACTCGCTGGCTCTGATGTTTCTACAGTGTAATTCCTTTTTGGGAGATAAATTTTGGTCTCACAGATGAAATATGATATTTATTGGAGCCACACTAGTTTGTCTGAAGGTTAAGTGAAGCTTCATGTTCAGGGCCACAAATGTATTAAAGTAACTATATTAAATTGATTTTTTTTAACACATAAGAGATTGGATTTTTATTCTAGCAACATTACAGACTGAATAAAATAACTGACTGCGTCTGACTGTCATTTATATTATTGTTTTCATCTTAAAAAGTCTGCAAGTGGAGTTTTGAGTTGAGATTATTTTGTCTCAGTGCAGCCATCAATCATCACACTGCATCCTCCCACCCTCGAGAGTTTGGACATACATGTTAAAGTTTGAGCTCCAAGGTAACTACACACAAGTCTGAACTTAGCATACTCTGCAAAGACCTGCACCTTTTCTCCTTTAAGAAGTCAAAATGTCTGCAAAAGGTCATTTTATGATTATTTTATCTATAACTTGATGACAGAACACAACTAAAAAAAGCTGTTGTCAGGTTTTTGTGCTCTCTGCAAGCCGTCGTCTGTGCTCAGTCAAAGTTTGTTTATGAGGTAAAAGAAGCATCACTCTGTAACGCCATCGTACCACCAAGAGAAGAATGAGAGTCTCTGTCTCAGTCTGGGTCAAACAAAAGAGCATTTAACTTTAATTTTCTCCTCCACGTGTGTTTTGGAACCGGCGACAATGTTGGCACACACACTTAACAAAGACACACACACACACACACACACACACACACACACACTCAAATACAGCTGGCTCTGTTGCAGCACCCCTGGGGTCTTCAATGGACCTTTAAATTGGAGAAAAACTGATACTAGAACCGCCTGGACCACACACACACACACACACACACACACACACACACACACACACACACACACACACACACACACATAGCGAGCTCGTTAAAATAGGACTGAAGCACAGGCAGATTATCACAGCAGCAACACTCCGCTTATTCATACATATGCAACATTCATCTTCCACTTTTCCAGGAGTGTGAAACACAGTGATGTGGTCAGAATACTGTTCAACAAACCAGAGCTTCATTACTCATTTTCATGTCTCTCTTTTTTTATGTCCGTCCATCCATCCGCCCCCATTATCTCGAACATAATAAAAGCCAAACTTCTTCATAATTGGCACAAACATCCACTCTCAAGCTCAAAGATGCACTGATTTGAATTTGGTGCTCAAAGATCAAGCTCACATCCATTTATTGTCTCTTATATATCTCAGGAATGCCGGGAGGGGAATGGGAATTTACATCCGAATTTCATCCGGCGCAAAAACGTCCACTTGGTTTTAAGGATGAACTGATTTGAATTTTGGGCCATAAAGCAAGAATTCATAATAGTGACAAAGTTTCACACAAAATTAAGTTCAGGAACAGAGACCACGCCTTATATCTCCCTTATGTCACACCTTATCCGCTCTTCTCTCCTCCTCCTCCTCTTCCAAAATCCTTTTCTAACGTTTTCTCTTTTGTTTGATTTCAGGAACAATGTGGTTTCCATCCATAGACTGTATGAAAGAAATGGACGTAACATCCGTGACGTCACCCATTGGTTTGTGGACTGCTGCTTGGAAGCCAATAGTTTCGAATCTGGGCAGCGGCTTCTTGAAAATTTCAGGTGCATGCTGGGAAAAATAAAAACATGAATTCTACTTATATGGGCATGAGGCGGAGCCATGGGAGAAGCGGGGAGGTTGCTATGGTTGCGAGGGCTGGATCTCGTGGACATTGGTCAATCAACCTGTCAATCAGGACGTAGCCACGCCCTAATGTATACCCTGCTTTATCATCAAATATAAAATCAGGGAGGCCAAATTGTCACAAATCAACATCATACTGCATTGAAGAAGTTGGTGAATTCTCCATTGACTTGTATAGAGACGGTCGCCCCCTGGTGGCCTTTTGATAGAATGCAGTTCTAAGTTACTTCCGTGTTGGCCTCATTTCAGAGGACCGGAACTCCCCGCCTGTTTCCATCCTGGACCAGAAGAAGAGACGGCTCCCTGACCCAAAATCTCACCATAGAGAGCAATACAGCAGCCTCCACCTCCACCCATCCACCTAGCACCCCAATTCCCACCTCCTTCCTTCATCCTTTACTTTACACCCCCATCCCTTCATCCCTTCATCCCTTCAACCCTAATCCCTCTTCTACTATTGTAATAAATCTTTAAACTCCTCACTAAGTTGGCGTGGTCTCTGTTAGTGAACGTCTAATTAGGATAAAAAGATGAAGAGATGTCTGAGTCATACTGTACATGTCAGCATAGTGCCACTTAATACACTTAATACCTTTTTTCATTAAATCCCCTTTAAAGTATTAACTATACATTTTACATGAGTCTGGACAGACGTGGATGTAAACTGTAACTTGACTGGTTTAGCGGAGGGAAACAATGATGTGATGAGGACTGTGTGTTTTCAGCAGCTAAAATAAACAGTTTTGATGCATAAAGACTAGTTTGAAATAAAAGTGCACACAGTATTGCTTCCAAAGGGCAAAGATTGTTGTCTTTTTTTTTTCTTTTCTTTTTTCCATTTTAAATGTCTTCCACACACATATGTGTTGAGTCCACCAGGTGAGAGGAAAACACCTTCATGGCATCTGAGCGGATTAACGCAGGATGTGGCCGAGGTGGAGAAACCCCTCCTGCCTTTGCTGCTCCTGTCCCAGTGATGATGTGAAGATGTGACACAGTCCCCGAGAATAAAAGACACAAGTAACACTTCCAACAGCCGACAGCTTTCACAACAGAGACGGAGACTCTGTTTAACAAGTCCACATCTTAAAGTTTAAGGGGCTTAACATCCTTGTTTATTTTATTATCTTCAGTCAAATTGCTGATATTCATTAAAACCGCAACAATTAGTCGATTCATTGATTATTTTGAGTGATTTTCAAAATAAAATGCCAAAATTATCTGGTTTTAGATCCTTAAATTCAAATATTTTCTTATTTCTTTTAGTCTTCTGTGACAGTAAATTGAATATTGTTGCTTTCTGGACTGTTAATCTTAAGAGGAAACATTTTCAAGACCAAATAAGACAATCAGGATTTGAATTGACAGATTATAATCAATGATCAAAACAAACAATTGGTTGCAGCCTTAAAATAAAATAACACTCCAATATAATATCTTCACACACTGTAGTTGCTCTAATGCTGCAAAATAAATAAAAAAATAAACTTCTCAATTTCCATCATCAGTTTTGTATATCTTTGTATATCTTTGGATAACGCCAGCAATTCATTTAATATCTAAAGTTAGTCACAGGTTGTTGGTTGGTAATTGAATTTGAAGTCATTAAATTTGCAGCTCTGTCAACATCTGTCCTCTCTGTCTTTGTCCCTGTGAGAGTTTGGCTTGTTGCTCCAAAAAAAAGATTGAATGAAATAAAAAATCATTGAAAATATATGAAAATAATCAGTGTAAACAGCTTTTATCAGCCTCTACCTAACTGTTAAATCATTGCTCCACAGTAGTAGTGGTCAAACACTCACACACAGGGTAACTCAAGGGTGTTAATTGTTCATTTATCTCTTGTTTTAAGCCAGATATATGCTCATTTTAGTCTATTTTTAGATGAGAATGTCTTTTTTCTCTCCCTGTGAAACAGATGTTTGATGACTCATCCTGCACTCAGGGGCTTTAGCGTAAATTCATCTAATAAAATGTGACTTTGGGGCGAGTAGTTAGCCACGCGGGTCATATAAAACCACACATAACTGTTTTGGGATCGTTGAAACTAATAAATTAATACGGAGAGAGACAGGAAGACCCATTTTTAGCTGTCCAATCAATTTTACACCTGTCACATATTCTGTTTCACAATATGGAAACTAAAGACGCTCTAACTTTCAAAGAATGTGAGACCTTAACCCTTATATACTGTTCAGGGTCAAATTTGACCAATTGTCACATCTGAGAGCCTGAAATTGAATGGCTTACCATGATGTGACTCAGAATATACAAAAAAGGAAACATATTTGACCCATATTCAATTTAAAGTATCTTCTTCATTTTTCATATTTAATATAATTAGTTGAAATAGTTCTCATGTTTTATGTAACATTGAATCATAATATAGGGTCTTGAAAACTAAAATATAAACTCTCTCTGCTCTCTGAAAGCTTCATTAAGGATAAATCATGTTTATCTGTGACTGAGGAGCTCTTTATGAATGATCTGTGGTTCAGAAGTTTGTTATAGAGACTAATTATGTGAGGAAATACTGTGATGAGTGAGAATATGAGTGTGATTTCTGCTCAAACAGGATGTCGAGTTGTAACCTGTGTGTGTGTGTGTGGGGGGGGGGGGGTGATTGGATATCAGATAAGTAGAGGAAGACAGTCGGATTTGATTGATATTGATCCGTTTTTTTCTTTTTTCTTTTTTACACCTGTGCAGCATGAGGTAACCATTAGAAACGACATCTGTTTTGAAGTTAAAAGCCCTTTAATACAGATCAGAAAATAAAAGAGGGCGCTTTCCTTTGAGGATGAATTCTGTTTTTTTTTACTTCCTCAGGGACAGAAGTGGAGCTGAAAGCAGCTGGGGCTTATGGGTAATGTAGTCATAAGGAGGAGAACCTGTAACGCTTGTGTGAAATATAGCAGCTGCCAGTCGTCTCCACTATGAACATTTCTTTGCTATCAAAATTAATCATCTTGATGCTTGGAAATGTGCATGTGGCAAGGTATATCACACTACTATACTATACTATACTATACTATATATATATATATAATTTGTTTTTCTATCCGTATAAATAAATTACTTTTTGTAAACATCTTTCTCTCCATTTTTGAAACCAGCATTCATCACTTTTCTCTTCTTTTCTCTTCTGTGAACAATCACAAAACAGCATAGAAATAAATAAAAATTTCAGAGTAACTGAGTTTGTGTGTGTGTGTGTGTCATTCATGAAGGATTTTATGCATCAAATGAGAAGGGTGGAGAAGGTCCAACATCAAATATATGTATGAAGTTTGCTATAAAGATAGGTAATTACTTATTCATGACTTCATTAAAGAGAAAGTCACAATGAAACACGTTACTAAGTAAGGAGTTACTCCCAATCTGTCTTCCTCCCTCTCTCTCTCTCTCTCTCTGCATTTTCTCTGTAGTGTCTCTTTATCTCCGTTTCCCTGAAGGCATCACTGATAACTCTCAGTGTAGCATCATTTATTTCATTTTGTCTCTGCCCTTCACACCTCGAGCCATAAAAAGTTCTTCTATTTTTCTCCTCCATACACAGTGTTTTTCTGTCTTCTTTATACTTTTATACGTTTTTTTCCCCCTTCCTCTCATTACTAAGTTTCTTAAGGTCTTTGTCAGGGTCATGTTCTTCTTTCTTTCATCACTTTTTTTTAATTGACTTTACTTGTCAGATAAAAGTAAAACTACCCCCCCTCCCATCCCCCTTTGACTTCCACCCTCCCTCTCAGCGTCTTTTCTCAGCAGTGGAACTTGAAGATGATCAGGACGATCCTCTTGTATTCCTTCCTGAAGTTGTGGTTCAGGACGCCGTAGACGACGGCGTTGAGGCAGCTGTTGAAGTACGCCATGAAATAGCTGGCCGTGAAAAGCCACTCCGGTATGGCTCGGCTCAACCTGGAGTCCAGCGCCACCGCCAGGCCGATCAAGTTGAGCGGCGCCCAGCAGACGGCGAAGAGCACAAACACCACGAACATGGTGAGGAAGTTGCGGAGGTCGTGTGGTTTGATCTTTGGCCGCGAGTCCGGCTTGACCCTCCGCCTCACCTGGATGACGAGGATCCAGATGCGCAGGTAGCAGTAGGTGACAATGCCGATCGGCAGGATGAAGTGCACCACCACCACCGTGATGGTGTACAGCGAGCTCACCGACTGGGCGAAGGTGCAGGAGTAAACCCGCGGGTCATACTGCAGCGACTCCACGAACCAGTTGGGCACGATGGCGAGGATGGTAAGCGCCCAGACCAGCACGACGTAGCACATGGTGTTGCTGTTGGAGAAGAGTTTGTCGTACTTGAGGCTGTGGCAGATGTAGCAGTAGCGGTTGATGGCGATGCCTGTGATGTTGAAGATGGAGCCGATGACGCTGAGGCCCATGAGGAAGCCGCTGATCTGACAGTGGATGTAGCCGGCGATCCAGCCGTCGTGGAAGATGGCGGTCAGGACCAGCGGGTAAGGGTAGATGGCGACCACCAGGTCAGCGAGGGCCAGGCTCACCACGAAGGCGTTTCCTGCAGAGCGAGAGGAAGCATAAGAAGTGAATTATTCTCACAATCTTTAAAGTCCATGTAAAGTAAGAATAAATATGTGTTCTGAGTTTGACATACCACAGAAAAGGGTGTTGTTAACCACCCTGCCAAATTTGAATGATAAATATATGAAATTAGGCTTCAAAGTTGTGTAAAAATCAGCCTCTTTCTCCTCTACCAAATGCTGTGGGTGCGCCCGCCGAATCCGCTGAAACCCCGCCCCCTACCAAGTGTCACCTGTCAATCAAAGTCACCACCTCTACCCGAAACATGGACGCTTTAAGCACTTTCTGCTGCTAACTCACCTGCTAGCTCTGCGGCTAACTCAGCAGCTAACTAACTCAGCTAACTGGCTAACTGTAGACTGTAGTAGTAGTAGTGTTAGATGTACTAACAATAACTGGCCACTAGGCAGGTTAACGACTGAGCAGAGTGGACTCTTGGTATGGGTTTTTTCTGATATTGGGTTGCTCTGATTTCTCTTTGGCTCGTTCTTCTAAATTACAACAAGCCCTCATGTTTGGGTTGGTCATAAACACCTTGTCTAATTTCTACCCCAAGTTAACCCTTTGTGGGTGTGCTTGACCGTTTCGTAGGGATCACTTTGTGTCATGATATCTGGTCAAAACGGTCTATTTCACCCAAACAAAAAGACCTTCAGATTGCATTATGGTTGGTTGTGCTAACATGTAAACGAAGAATAACACGTAAGATGAAATGAGGTATGAATGAGGTCTGTAGAGGTCTATAAAACATCACATTTAGGATCAATGAGGAAAAAAATCCATGTTTTGTGTTGTAATGGCCTCAAAGAGGAAGGAAAAGCAAAGCAAACAGATGATTTTTAAATAGCATTTTCTTGGTGTGACCTACAGAGGGTTAAAGGTCTGCGGACCCTTTATTGATCAAATTAGGAAGGAGAGGTGTCTCAATGGGACCTAATTAGATTGGACTACACTGTTTTGTGTTGTGTTGTATTGCAGTGTGCTGTGATCCACCAGGTTCATTTTCTCTCCTGACCTTCCTCAACCTCTCTGTCTTAGTTAGACTGACTCGATTCCTGACACTCAATCAGCTTATTGACATTTCAGTCCTTGCATGGATTGACATGCATGGTTTTTGTTCTCCATGAAAAACAAATTGTGTTTTTCCTCTTGTTTCCTCCAGTTTTATGTTTGAGCTTCACTCAGCAGAACGATGCAGAGTTTGTTTTCATGTTCATCTCCTGAAGGAGGAAAGTTTCTCTGAGCTAACCTTGAATCTGAGTTTAATGAGTCTTCATATCAGCATGATTTGTTACATCAAAGCCAGTTTTTGAAGCCAGTCAAGGTCCTAAATGAAACTTAAACCCAGGGAACTGAAGTGAACGTGTGGAAACTTGAAGCCTCCACTGCACATACGCTGAAAATGCATCTTCTATCAAGCTATTATAATTGGTTTTGGAAATGACTGGATTTACAAATTCACAGATTTTGGATTTCTCAAATAAACCCACACACGAACAAAAACAAAATAAAACCCAAACCGGGAGCTCAAGCTCAAGAACAGGACGTTAACTGAAGGAAATGAGCACAACACAAATAGTCTCCAAAAAAAAAAAAAAAAAAAAAACAGACGAGGAGAAACTGCAGACAAAATTCATGATCATCAAAATCATAATAGCATCTGGATCATTAAGCTCTCACAAACCTCATCACTCACACTTCAATGCCTCCAAACATCATCACGAGATAATGAACACAACTGTCCAACACTGTTCATGTACACACTGACTTTAACTTCTTCAGATTACTCACAAACACACACTTTGCCCCCCCCCCCCCCCCCAAAAAAACTTTATAATGATAGATTATTGTTGCTTCTAAAGAAAAGGAGTAAACACTGGTTTGTATGCCGGTCACATGAGCTGATGGGTTTGACTTTACTTTAGTTTTTCAACAATAAAAGAAGATCTCACCCTGCTGATGTACGGTAAAGGTCTCCCACATGGGAAGACCTTTCAGATTAGGTTTGAAGAGCATTTTTAGGATAACATTTGCCTGTCGCCCAGAGCCAACTGCTCATATTTTCTCACAGTATTAGCCATCGTCTCAGAATCCCTTTATGAAACTGTCATGTCTGTCCTGCATTAGTATGACAGACGGTTTTCTATCTGAGATATGTATGTCAGCAGATAAATGTGAGGGGTGAGATGATTAATGGGAGAGGAAAGAAGAAATCTGTTTTCAGTTAGTTTTTTTTGACTTTCTCTCTAATCTTTTTGTTTTCTGTGAAATATTGGATCATTTGAGCATCAAATTCCCACTTTAGCACTAAAAAGACTGTAATGTTGAAAGATATCTACTTGATTTGACTCATTTGGTTAGCTTTCAAGTCACCCAAGATCACCTTACAAAGAATAACAGAGAATAAAACCAGACATCAAACTAAAAACAGGTGTAGTGCACAGTGTTAAAGTGAGTGGGTGCTGAGCAGCTGAAGGCTCGGGCACCCACGGTGCTGAGGCGTGATGTGGGGATGGTTAATAGACCAGCAGAGGTTGAGCGGAGGTTGCGGGAGGGGCTGTAGTCCTGGAGGAGGTTGCAGAGGTAAGAAGGGGCTAGATGATGGAGGGCTTTGTTTGTGAGGAGGAGGTTTTTGTAGTGGATGCGGTATTGTACCAGGAGCCGGTGAAGTTGGATGAGAATAGGGGTGATGTGGTCAGACGATTTGGTGTGGGTGATGATCAGGGTGGCCGAGTTCTGAATAATTTTTAGTCTGTTGACGAATATAATATGAAATATTGGATCATTTGAGCATTTTTTCAGTCATTCATTTACTTTTTAGCATTAAATTCCCACTTTGTGTAAAAAAAAAGATGGACTTTGGCACTAAAAAGACTGTAACGTTGAAAGATATCTACTTGATTTGGCTCATTTGGTTGGCTGGAGCTTCATATTAGCTTTAAATCCATTTGTGTGCATTATAAAGGGATCTTCTAATGGTCACTATGGACAAGAGGAATGATTACAGCAATAAAACATGATACAATGCTCATGTGGGCACCTGACAAATGTAAACCTGTACTTTAACTATGATGCATCTAGATTAAAATCTGACACTCTGGGCTCGGCTGACTAAAACTGAGTGTTTCTGCTGTCTGGTTAAAACCCTCAGTTGCTGCTGTAGAAGGATAATGAACACATATTTTAGAGGAAGCTTTTTATCAAAGCGTCTCTTTTCTTCACCTCTGGGAGGAGCGTGGTGGTGAACTCTAGCAGCGTTAATAACAACTTGCTCTACCTGCACCATTTATCACCCCTTGATCCCATCTTCATTATGAGGAGGCCTCATCCTTAATATTCTGCTCGACGACTCTGTGTCTCCCGCACGCCACAGACGGCTAGTTAGAAAAGAGCTGTGGCTCGGAGAGGAGAGACCAGGGACTTGTTAACCGCCAGTCAATACGTGTTAGTCTGTGGTTCTGTCTTTATTGTTACTGCATTTGCTCTTTTCATCAATTCCCAACAATACCCCCCCCCCCCCCTTCCACCTCATGCAAGCTGGAGCCATATGTTAATAGAAGAGGAAGAGAAATGATGCCAAGGTTAGAGGTTCAACTCCCAGTGTAGATCGGTGATTGAGGAAGACATTAAGAAGTGTCAGAGTCGGCCTCATTAGAGACGTTTCATGCTGTAAACGTGGAGATTCATGGTACCTGAAGGAGCTTCTAGAGGTGTCAGCTGCGGCCACGGCCTCAGTTTGTATCTATAATGTGAAAATGTGTCTTTATATACCAGTATGTATCCTGTTAGCTGAAGTTAGCAAAGTGGAGAAGCAAGTTTCACCATGTTTGACTGACACTAAAGCAACTATATCATACCAGAACATTTAACCCTCCTGTCGTCCTCCCGGGTCAAATTGACCTTGTCTCTTTTGACTGTTCCTTCCTTCCTTTTTCCCTCTTTCTTACATTTTTCCTTCCTTCTTCCCTCCCCTCTTTCTTTGCTCCCTCCTCCTTCTTTCCTTCCTTCCTCTTTTCGTCCTTACTCCTTTCCTTCCTCCCTTTCTTCTCTCCTAAATTCCTTCTCTCCTAAATTCCTTCCTCTTTTGTCCTTACTCCTTTCCTTCCTACCTTCCTTCCTCTTTTCCTCCTTACTCCTTTTCTTCCTTCCTTCTGTCCTTCCTTCCTTCTGTCCTTCCTTCCTCCTTTCCTTCCTTCCTTCCTTCCTTCCTTCCTTCCTTCCCTCCCTCCTTACTCCTTACTCCTTTCCTTCCTTCCTTCCTTCCTCTTTTCCTTCCTTCCATCTGTCCTTCCTTGACCTGAGGACAACAGGAGGGTTAAGTAAAGTAGGTATTAGCAGTAATATTATACATTTATATTATTTGTACTGATGCATTACCATGTAAGCATCATTTTAATGCTGCTCTAGTTGAAGAGAAGATTTTACTTATTGCTTTACAAGCTGTCGGGTACTTTAAATCTAGTTTTTTTTTAAAAAATATCTGCTGGTTGACATGTTTCCCCTTTGGCCTAAATCACTTACACTGAAAGAACATTTGAAGCAGGGTGAAAACTACAGGGGAGTTTGGCTCCCCTTAAAAAGACATGAGCTCCTCTGACAACATATTGTCTCTAAGACACTGACAATATGCTATTTTTGCCACGTTTCTCTATTTGTCTGCATTATCATCATCATGAATCATGCATTAAAATGAGTCCATTGCGGATGTATGACTCACACAAGAGGGCTATTCATCACTAATTCACTTTAAGAATGATACTAGTACTAGATGCTATTCATACCATCATCATTGAAGTGTGGCAGTGCTGCATCATAAACTTCACCCAGTTTAACTGAAACTTTTCTTGGTCACTCAGTCTGTGCAGCGAGTCGACATTATTCATTTCTCTGTCATGTGATAGTCATCACAAGTCAATTAACTCTTAATACCAGAGCCAGTGGCGTCTTTTGACCTACTGCAAATGTTAATGAAGTAAAAGCTAAACTATTTAATATAGTACATCACTGTGCAGAGTATACTGTGTCCTGCTTGGCTGTATTGTATCATACAGTGATGTTTGGAGGTTTAATGTGTCATATATTCATACACTGTCAGTCACGAAATAATCTAAGCTACCCCCAAAAAATACAGTATGTATATAGTTTGCACACCTGTTTAAGGGCGATCTTTTAACCCATTTAAGCCGGGAAAGCATTACCGCATTTCTACCATTAAAGCCGGGAAAGTGGATACGTTATTTTGTAGTATTTGTAGTTTTTTCCACCTATTTCCCGTCTCTTAGCCAATGAAATGCATCAGAATATACACGTGGGAGTGTCGCAATGAGTTTGTTGAATTTTTAAAAAACTTTATTGAAGGTTTGGACAAATAAATTCAACTTCTCATGAAAGCCATGACAGGTATAAGCTCTCAAATACCTTTTGAATTTCATTTCTATCTGCTACAAAGCCTGAGAAATCAATTATTTAGTAGGCGTTGACACTCTTCAGGTTTTAGGGGGTTATTTTAAAATCGCCCATAGGTTTTACAGCCATTTTTTCCAGGCGTTTTAGGTCTAAATGGGTTAATATTCAGTATGAGCAGAAAGAATGATTACAGCGAGGAAAATCTCTTTCACTGACAGAGCTGAAAAATGTTGAACCTACCCTTAAAAGTTCACACTAATACAAGAAGTGAACAAGAGGCACCGAAGCTCCCCTCATGATGAATTAAACCCAAATAGGTATGCTAATTAGTATCTCCATTAAGACAAATGATCAGTTAATTAGCAAACATTCCTGTCTCCTGTATTGTACCATACAGTGATGTTTAGTTTGGATACTCACATGGAGGTTCATATATTTATCATAATGTCATTTATGGAAAAATGTGAGCTTCTCTGAATATCTATATAGTTTTATATAGGGATCTTTTAATAGTCAGTATGAACAGGAGGAATGATTACAGTGAGGAAAATCTCTTTCAGTGTTATATAAACACCTGACTGAGTTGAAAAATGTTGAACCTATCCTCAAACGTTACTCGAGGCACAGAAGCTCTCCCTCATGATGAATTAAACCGAAATAGTTATGCTAATGAGTCTCTTCATTAAGACAAATCATCAGCAAACATTCCTGTCGATGCGATGCGATCTTTGCCTCTTGAATTCACTCAGAAGGTACAGTGGTTTCAAACATTCATTGGTTTTTATTCCACATTGATATGCAGATTTATGCGGCGAGTCGCTCCAAAATCTAATCAGATCATCTGTTGGTTAGAGGAAGCTCGCTGGGTTTGAAGCGGAGCGTCCACACACACAGACAGACAGACAGACAGACGGACGGATTCCAGTGTGATTGGGCTCCATCCTGTAACCACAGAAAGTGTCAGCTTCGTTCTTTCTCTCTCTGCTCGTGTGTTGTGTTTATTTTCTTGCAGCAGCGTGAGAGTGTTTCTAATCCTGAAGGCACCTCTGACTGCTGCTGCTTGTTTCTTGTTGCTTGTTCAAGTACAACAGAAAACACTGCTGTCACACAGGCAGGCGGATATTGGTTTGCAGCTAGCAGCGAAATAGAAAATTGACACTTTTTTTTCAACTGACATTTCTGGATTATACGAGAATAATGAAAGGACACAAGAGTTGGTGGTTATATAAACTCAAGCTGGGAGTTTTAATGAGGTTATATTATCCAATACTGAAGTTCAAATGTCCTCAGCACAGAGCTATAGCTACCTTTGAGGACATTAAAATCATCAAAAAGAGTTGAATCATGCCATTTTACAGGCTGTTTCTCACATGTTCACATCTAATATAATTAATTTTGACTACTTTACACCAAAGAAATACATAAGTATAAATATCACAGCCTATAAAAAAAATCTTACTTTGAGGGAAGCTTCCTGATTTAAATCTGAAAACACCCATTTGAAGCATCATTAAACAACTTTAAGGCTGTAGCCAACTTTTTGATAACACGATTAAACTATTCAATCAAGATGTGCAGTCGTACTTTAATTGGGAACAAACAACTTTTCAAACTTTCCCTCTGTGGCGTTTCTAAGTGGTACTGTAGTGTGCGCTGTTGTTGTTGTTGTTGTTGTTGTGAAGACAAACAGGGTCACTCTCTGTTTCACTCTGAGTGACGCACCATGAAGAAGTGATCAACACCACTTTAGAAACAAGAGAGAGAGAGAAGAAAAAAGCATGTTCACCGAAGAGGTAAATTGAAATAGTCACAACTTTATATTGAATTTTGGCAACAGGCTACTATCAATGATGTGCATAGCATAGTAATAACATAGTTTGGATAACTAGTAGGGTTGGTGTCAGGATGGAGGGGGAACAATGTGAGTTTGTTAATTCATGTAGTCTCTAATGGAGACATGAGAGCAGATCCTTTAGTATGTGTTGCATGTGAGGGATTTTTTGTATCTGTAAAATGCAAATGGGCATCTGTACAATAACTTTTGTTAACTCAGTAAAGACACATGGTAGTAGAATTGTCTATGGGAGCTTTCACAGCAATTTGTGCGTACTAAACAGTCCATTCCGACCAAAAGCTCTTAGTTCGGTTCATTTTCGTTGGCGTGAAAGCATCAATCGCACTCGGGTGCGCACTAAATCAAGCGGACCGAGACCTCCAAAAAGAGGTGGTCTTGGTCCGCTTGACTCTGCACCAAATGCCAACCTACCGGAAGATGAGGGAAAGTCAATTGGACAAATCTTGATTCATTTGCAGGTGTGAATGCGGACCACACCGCAGCCTGTATGCTACATGGTAACTATTTTACTGCCTGGTACGGACCAAATAATCGAACTAGTGGTGTGAAAGCGCCCTTAATGTCTAATTTATGTGGGAGTCAGCAGTGTTACATGGTTGGTTCATGTGTTTTAGTACCTCATGACTCTTTCCACTAGGAGTTACAGTATAAAAGCTGAAACTGTCCTTCTCCATGCTGGCATGTACAGAGTAAAGAGAAAGATTCATCACTCCGTCGTCTGTGCTTCTTCAGAGAAACTTCTACTACACTTGTTTATGTTTTTACAAAATAAAAGAAATTGCACAGATAGAAACACTGATAACATATTTTCTATCCGTTGAGTCTGTTAATTTTCACATGAGCAAAGCTTCATATGAGTCACGGTAGCTAACAGTAAAAGGCCCTCACAGTATACTGAAACATAATGTACACAGATATAAGTAGCCTTGAGTGTCATGAGATTTAATTTCACATTTATCATAAAGCATAAATGCCCTCTTCCTCTGGTTGATGCACTTCCTTTGTGCCGTAAATCGAACCTTCATTTTCCCCGGAGATCGTATCCAGTGCCAGAAAGAATGGCAGAGTGAGAGCGACGCTTAAAGGGAACCACATTTGATACTGATGGTGTCTTTATTCTATAGCTGTTACCCAGTGCAATCAACATGTACTTCATAATAATAAGTAAGCATACATCATCATCATCATCATCAACAACATCTGTGCTGCTGCTGCCGCTGGTAGCGAATATAGGCGCTGAAGCTTCTTACTGTAGCCTTTGATCAATGGCCGGCTTCAGTAATTGGTGAAGTGATTGTTAGCGGGCGTTGATAGAGCTGATGAGAAAGCTAATGAGTTCTTGCTGTTTACATCATTTTTAAAAAGATATTCAATTTCAAAATCTATATTTTCGACTCAGCTTATGCTTGTGTCAGTTACAATTGATTTCTATCATTTTTATGGACAGATGTAACGGCACGAAAAGCTATAAAACCTCCATCAACTCAATCATCTCCTGCAGCATAGTCCTTTTCCAGATATGGCTAAATACACTAAACTACTGTCTGAATATCAAGCTAGCTCAGTCTCATTTGCACTAATTCTTATTTGCTCCATCTTTCATTCAACTTTTACTTACAGATTTGGACAGTTGCCTAATAGAAAATGCTTTCTTGATGGAGTTTATGTTATAGGAGATGTCATTCTCCAGATGTGTCATTACCCGTCAATGACACATCAAGACAAGAAGCCGCAGCATTGCTCTCATATAATGTTTATAGTCTGTTATCGCTCTGCTCAGTATTCATTTGCTCTTTAGATTGAACTGGAGGCATCACATCGTTTTCTTGACATGTCATATTAAAGTTGCTGTAATGACCGGTTTCGAGCTTTTAGTTGAAACTTCACTTCTAGCAAATGAGTATTTTTGTGAAATATGTCTGACTTAATAATACAAAACAAACAAACGTCGATGCTTCAAATCAACTTCAGTCCGTCATTCATTCAGATGCAATGCTACACTGTCAATGCTACACTATATTTTTTAAACCTCACAAGGCCAATTTTGCAACCCTACAGCTGTCTGATGATGAGAAAACAACCATTTTACTGTCATTCATCTCTGTTACTGTCCTTATATGAACTGCAGCCAGGCAGCATCACTTCTTCTCTGCCGTTATGAAGCAAAAAATAAACAATATGTCCGGTATGAGAAGTCAGTGCCTTTATCTAACTCTGTGGACACTGGCATGGTCGGACGAATGACGGGAGAATAAAATATGTGCATTTGTCTGGCTCTACAGAAATACAGAAACAAGACTAGACCCATTCTCTTCATGTTGATAACATGTTGTTATGGTCGCTGTTGGAAACCTGATACGTTTCCAATAGTAACCTAGTAACAATATATAGATCTAGATCAGGTGCTGCCACAGATGTTTCCCCTCCAACAGAGAACACAGACAGATAATGGTTGTTTAGTCCTTTTTTATTTGTTAGATAACCGCCATGGAGCTCAGCCACGTCTCCACTGAACACACAAACTTAAAACACAAAACAAACTTAAACTTTGAGTCCTTGTCTTCAGCTGCGCTTTCCATTTGCAGTCCGTCTGCTCCCTCCTTAGCCAGCTCTGCCCAGCCTCTCTCCTACAGCTGACTGCCCAAACCCTAACCCTAACCCAACCTCCACAAAGGTTTCCACCCAACAGCAGCGTTATCCAATTTAGAGAAATATAAAAGTTATTTGGGAGACATGAGCTTCAGTGCCATCAGAGGCCCTTGGGGGTACTAATGCAGCCCTGGACAATGGGGAGCTTCTCAATTCTACGAGTCAAAGTTCGATTGGATTAAAATCTTCGCTAAGCCAAGCAGGCGGGTCAATTCGTAACCCCCTCTTTTTAAGTTTATACAGCGTAGTTTCAGGAGCGGGACCACACCACAACTGCTCTGCCTCCAGCCATTCTTATAGTCACCACCAAGACTTCTCCTCCACTTCCACTCTTGTATTCTGCCACCCCATTTCTCTCCTCCTGTTTCTTCCTCTCCTTCATAAGGTCCTGAGGGGGGTCAGTGCTGCCAAACGCAGTCAGCAAACAGAATATGCTCATCAATCGTTTTTCTTAATAAATTATTTAAATGCATCTTGTTGTTGGTGTGGTCCTTTCTAGTGAAATTATAGTTTAGTGATTGGCTCCTGGTCAGTCAAACAGTTACTTTCTGTGTAAGCAAAACATCAGAACCTGTTTAATACACCAAAGTTATGCATTTATCCAGATTTTGGTGAAAATATGAGTCTTTTTCATTGAATCTACAGCTAGCTTCATACGGCCATCTCTCAGTTGTGCAGGAGGCTACAGATATGTGGTGTAAGATTTTAATGGGTGTGAGGTTGCAGTGCTTTGAACTCCACGTTCCACATTTCACTCCGGTGACAGAACAGAACAGCAGATACATTTGTAAAGAAAATGTATTTTCAGAGTAACGATCTCGGGGTGTGAGGTTAAAAACGAGGCAGGGCTTTGTTGTGTCTGGAATAGCGTCTGCGCCTCGAGCAGCAGCCGCGCCGCGTGTCCTCTCCATCTCTAAAAAACACCAACAGTCAGAATTACAGCAAATGATAAAGTAGCCGAGCAGTTACAGGAAATTAGACAAAATAAATCATGGTGCCGTGGCAGCTCGACACAGCGTCTGAATCTTTGGGCAGGTGCGCTGCAGCAGCATGGGGTCGTGCGTGTGGTTTGATCAGGTCAAGCTCATCAGACGAGATGTCAGGATGGGAAAAGTGAGGCCATGACTTCATGTCGTTCACTGCAGCAGAGCACATGCCTCACAGTTACGGCAGATGCTCGCTGAATTGTTAAACTTCCTGCCACCTGTTGCTGTTGTTGTAACATCTCTCTTCTGCTCTGTGTTTATCGGGGAGAGGTGTGAGGGAGGCGAGAGTCTCACCTGCAGGGAGGTTGATGGAGGACTTAACGCAGTGATGTGATACTTCCGGCAATGACTAATCACAAATATAAATGCTTAAACTGAGTGAAATAGACAGGGCTAGTCCCCCTTGTACTGTTCTCATTATCTGGCAACACAATTTAACAGCAAGCTAAACTCAATCCAATAAATGCAGAAGAATCAGGGATCATCTTAGTTGTGCCTCTAATAAGATGCCATTGTTGATGCATTTATGAATAAAGAGTGAAACTGGAACAAAATACATAACCAATTTAATAGTGTTGGTGCTATGACAAAGAAGCTGTGACTTGCTGTGACTGCTGCACACCATATGAATTTTAAATAAACTGAATTGCTTGCTTTTCTACTCGAAATGTATATTAACTTATAATAATGCACTTGCACTTTACATACAACTTACTTCTTAGAGCATGCACTCTATTTTGGTGCATTGCCAACCAGACAAGCACATGTTAAATCTCAGTAATTACAACATATATCTTACAAAGTTCACTAAAGCACCCTACTCACAAAGATCATCTACTTTCAGATCACATGCAGTCTACTTCCTGTTAAAACAAAACCACCACTAGTAGGTGCTAAAACATCATTAAAATAACTCTAGAGAGCCAATATAGTGCAAGACACTCCCAAACTTAGGCCTGTCACAATATCAATTTATCATACAATAACGTAATTATCAACATCATCATGTCTATATATGGACTTATCATATAAACATGACCTATGATCTTTTTTTCACCTCAGTATTGCCACACTTAGCAGCTAAGAGGCTATTCATGTCACATTAGCTAAGTGAGTAGTGTCCATTCCTCTCTGTGCATGTCCTGAGTGGAAACTGCAGAAGCCAGCGGCGCTGCTTATATGGACTTAAAGGTAAATAACTCTGTCCCGACCCATAATGGCAGTCTGTGTTTTTACTTAAGAGGAGTGCCCACTCTCCAATCCTAACCCCAACTATTATATTATCATTATATCAGTGGTATAAAATGATCTTTAAATGACAATAGTATAGTTTATCGCGATTATTTCTGAGACAATGTATCATCCAACAAAAGTAATTCACATGACAGGCCTAGCCAAACTCACGAAAAACTCAAATTTTTTCACTTCTACTGGCGTCTATCCATGAGAGAGTGTTAGATTCTGGTGCTCATTGTGTTATATTGAAATGAGGCAGAAATTAATAGCTCAGAATTATCTGCATGGCTAGAAAGCACCTAAGTGGAAAAATATGTTGGGTTTTGTGTGTGTGTGTGTGTGTGTGTGTGTGAGAGAGAGAGAGAGTGTGAGAGTGTGATTTGGGTGACCTGAACATTTAAGCACTACTTGTCTAATATAATAATACCACCTCACATGCCTGTATCCTCAAAGGTGACTGTACAAAGTTAGTTATAGATTCACAGAAGGTACGATAGATTCAATACATCATATAGCAAAACAACTTTCCTATCATCTGTGTCTTCTCTCAGGCCTGTACTGTAAAGCTTGATGGACTGAGATTTATTATTGGGAATATAAAATAAGAAAACGCCCCTTAGCTCTTTAGTCATTTTGATGAGTCACTCTGTCTCTCTTTATTCATCCCATGGCATAACCCTCCAACAGTACCAAATCAGCCATTGCGCATCATTACACACCATCATTACCAGCAGTTTCATAGTTCTCAATCCAAATCAGTGCAACACACCATTAACAGGTCCCAACATTTACCAAATAGGTAAATCAATCCAGCAAATTAATGGTAAAAAGGAAAAGAAATTCACTGGTTGTGGAAGCTGCAGCTGCCTGGCCTCAATTTTTCTCTTTAATAAATTTTTTGGAGGAAAAAAAAAAGAAAAGAAAGTATTTTGCTCCAAATGTGTTTTTAATAGGCAGCAAATGGACATAAAACTAAAGTTGAATTAAGTTTGCCACAGACATGAGAGAAACAGCAGATGGGCCTCGTCTGATTCATTCAGGTCTGAACCCTTCACATAGCTGCGTTGTAACCCTTAAATGTGAATATATACATCAACATGGCCGTTATTCCTTTATATGTGATACTTCTTATATAGGTATTAGTCAGCCAACTATCACACTCAAAACAGACGCTTCTCTAAACCTTTTTCTTTACATTTCCACAGCCCTATGTTCCCTCAGCCCTATATTCCCACAGCTCTGTGTTCCCTCAGTCCTATCTTCCCTCAGCTCAATGTTCCCTCAGCCCTATATTCCCACAGCTCTGTGTTCCCTCAGCTCAATGTTCCCTCAGCCCTATATTCCCACAGCTCTGTGTTCCCTCAGCCCTATGTTCCCTCAGTGCTATGTTCCCTCAGCCCTATATTCCCACAGCTCTGTGTTCCCTCAGCCCTATATTCCCACAGCTCAATGTTCCCTCAGCCCTATATTCCCACAGCTCTGTGTTCCCTCAGTCCTATGTTCCCTCAGCTCAATGTTCCCTCAGCCCTATATTCCCACAGCTCTGTGTTCCCTCAGCTCAATGTTCCCTCAGCCCTATATTCCCACAGCTCTGTGTTCCCTCAGCCCTATGTTCCCTCAGTGCTATGTTCCCTGAGTTTAATATAAAATAAAATACTACTACTAATAATAATAATAATAATAACATGAGGGGCCAACAGCACATTATGTGCATTAGGGAATGGCCATTCCTGTACCATGGGAATGTAGGCCT
This sequence comes from Scomber japonicus, assembly GCF_027409825.1. NCBI lineage: Eukaryota > Metazoa > Chordata > Actinopteri > Scombriformes > Scombridae > Scomber > Scomber japonicus. Next base: position 29,958,788 of record NC_070585.1, on the reverse strand, counting down.
GAGGAGGGCCGAACTAGGTAGAAAATCCTTGAGGGAACATAAGGCTGGAGGAACATAGGGCTGTGGGAACATAGGGAGTGATATACTAAATATACTAAATGTGCACTAATACAGGAATTAAACAGCAGGAGTTACCAGCTTTTACAAAAGGAGGGAACAGTGTCTACAAAGGAGCTTCCTGGGGAATGAAATCTATTGTGTTTATTCATTTTATTCATCTACTTCCACACTGCCAGAGTGACTGAGACCAGAGGGAGAGAATACATTATAGCTTTTTACTTTGGTTCCCTGTCAGTTCTTGAATTCGTCTTTTTAAATTAGTTTTACTTGTTTTAAAGCTCTTGGTGGTCTTGCAGTCTTTTTGGAGTCCTTTCATGTCCTGACTCCACTGTACCGACCTTTTGCACCCTCACATCATGAGCTGAGCCCTAAGGTCCTCTACTCAAGGTTTTCAAATTATATCTCAGACCTTTTAAGACGCTGGGAGATTGTGCCTTCCAGTCAGCAGCCCCAAAGCTTTTAAATAGTCTCCCAATGAGCTTGAGGTTCTTGGATAGCACCATCTGTTCCTACAGGCATTAACCCTTACTGTTCATATTCAGGCTTTTATCAGTAGCCCCTCTAAATCAGTCTCTATATGTAATGTTGTGTGTAATTTTGTGTATCAGCTGCACTAAAACATTTTTAACCCTCCTGTCGTCCTCCCGGGTCAAATTGACCCCATCTGTTTTGACTGTTCCTTCTTTCCTCCCTTCCTTCCTCCCTCCCTCCCTCCCTCCTTTGCTTCCTTACCTCCTTCTTTCTTTCTTTCCTACCTCCTTCCTTCTTTCCTCCCTCCCTCCCTCCCTCCTTTCCTTCCTTCTTCCTTCCTTCCTTCCTCCTTCCTCCTCCCTCCCTCGCTCCTTTCCTCCCTCGCTCCTTTCCTCCCTCCCTCCTTTCCTTCTTTCCCTCCTTCTCGCTTTCTTTCCTCCCTTTCTTCTTTCCTTCCTCCCTCCCTCCTTTCCTTCCTTCGCTCCTTCCTCCCTCCCTCCTTTCCTTCTTTCACTCCTTCCTTCCTTCTTCCTTCCTCCCTCCCTCCTTCCTTCTTCCTCCCTCCCTTCCTTCCTTGACTCGAGGACAACAGGAGGGTTAAAAAGATGTAAAATATTTCCACTTTTTGTATATTCTGGGTCACATGAAGATAAGTTGATACATTTCTGACTAAGAGAAAAGTTTTTAATGTGTTTTTGGTATATTTAATGTGTATATTTCATGTTTTAACTTAATTTATCTCTCTTGTATGATTGTATTTGATTTTATATATTTTGCATGTGAAGCACTTTGTGACTGTTGTCTATGAAAGGTGCTGTCTAGTAAATAAACTTAGCTTTCTCACTTGCACCAGCCTACATGTCTCACAAATGCATCTTTAGTTGTCCCACAGCTCAGGATAAAATCTTTCAGCGAGACAGCTTTTAGCTTTTCATGCTCCGAGCCACTGGAGCAATCTGAGAGCAGCTGGAAGTCTTAATATCTTGTTGTGATGGCTCCAGTGTCTCTCCTTCTGGCTCTGTGTGCCGTGTGATGCAGGTCCTTGTGGATGAGTGGAGTCGAGCCGCCACTGATTGCTAACTGGGGGCACCTGGCCAGCGTCCCTGTTCTACTTAAAGCCTGCCAACTCCAAACTCCACACTGACTCTCTCTCTGATCGCTGCTGATCGAGCTTTGTTTGCTCCTGTGTTTCAGTTTAGTTTATTTTTTTTTACACTTACAGCATCACATCCACACTGACACACTTCATCGTATTAACTTCTTGTAACTTAACCCTCCTGTTGTCCTTGCGTCAAGGGATGAAGGGAGGAAGAAGGGAGGAAGAAGGAAGGAAGGACAGAGGAAAGAAGGAAGGTGGGGGCGAAGAAGGAACGAAAGAGAGAAGGAGGGAGAAAGGAAAAGATTAAGGCAAGAAAGAAAGGAAGGAGAAAGGGAGGGAGGAAAATAGGGAGGAAGAAGGAAGGAAAGGGAGGAAGGAAGGAAAGAAGGAACAGTCACAAAGAGGAGGATGACACTTTGAATTGCTGTAATCTGTATAAATGGGTGTCATAGAAATTACATTATATTGTGTGACATATATATATATATATATATATATATATTAGTATATTATCCTGGGGTTTAACAACGTCACTAAGCTTGAATGCAACATGTTGAATACGCTTTTCGATAATGCAAGCATCCTATTATTATTTTATATTAAATGTTTCTAAGGCAGCTTCATTTATATAGAGCATTTCATACCCAGGGGCAACTCAATGTGCTTTACATTAAAACAAACATTTTACCGGAAAGAACTGGAAACAAAAAACATAAAAACATACAATCAGACTTAGAAGACTTTATTGTTATCGTACAATTACACAATGAAATTCTGTTGGCACTTCTCAGTCAATATATTGTATATTATCCTTGGGTTTAATAATGTCACCAAGCTTGAGTGCAACATGTTGAATACTCTTTATAAATAATGCAAACATCCCATTATTATTGTTTGGTATTCAATGTTTGTCAATATAATGCATTGATGACGTCATTTCCAGTGTTTTCTTTGTTTCTGTAAAAACGTCTTGATGGTGCCTTTCTATGGTCTTCATGCTATTGCCTATATTTTTGCACATGTTGAGTATTATACATTATTTTTTGCATTTGGTGACTACTGAGTATTTTCACTGACCTGTTAGGGAAACAGCAGATTCCTAAAAGACTGTTTTTAAATCTTAATTTACTGAATAAATGATAAAAAGTGGAAATCCCTGACAAAAAAAAGTTAAAATGTCCTGTTACAGCATAATGCAGTGTATTATAATCTCTATATAAGGTCATTCTAATACTCAAAATAATCCATGTTTTTTTGTGAAAGATATGAAAGAATAGCGGGGAAGCTTCAATGAAATAATTAGTGAGCTTTTGGATGAGCTTCTTTAAATCCCAGCCTGTTTTAATAAGAACCTTGTATTATTTTTCATGGATGGGTTAATCCTGTTTCTATAGAGACACAAAATTAATCCTTTTTAACTGTATAATGGCTCCATGCACAGTAATCATGAATGAAGACAAACATATTGTTAACTGAACAAGAGCTAATCAAAGAAATCATGTTGTTGCTGTTGACTCTTTAGCCCTTCTTGAACCCTCTCTGCTTTAAAAGCTGTGGAAAATAATTTTCTGGAGCAAGCACCACACATCAGTTTTTAAGAGGTGTATTATCTGAAAACCCAGAAAAGAGGTTTATAATTACGTCTTCCTCCTGCTGGCCAGTTGTGACCTTACTTGAGTGGTGCAATCACCCACAACGGAAGCAGTTAAGGTTTAATGGATGGGTAGGCATCACATTTCACTCCTCATAGTCCCCTTAAAATCCATACTCAACAAGCAGCATTCATTCAATGGGGAAAATAAATCAGTCATCTCCCTCTGAAGACCTGTCATGTGTGAAATCAATTCATAAGAAGACAAATATTAATAGAATTAAATAGCTTCAGTGTCACTACCTTGGTCACCTCATCATGCTAAGGCTTCATCCAACTTCATGTTTGCAAGTCATCCAATGAAGTATTTCTGTTAAGGCCATATTGTACATTAATAATATCTATAATTTGAATATTGTGTATTTGCAAAGATTTTACATTTTTGTGAAATCTCTCAATTTATGTCATCATTTAATAACAACAGACAAACGTCATTTAGTTATAAGTAAGGTTATTATTTGAAGTAATGTCGATTGTCTTATCTGGCATTGACTTTTATGTAAGCTACATCTGTGCTCCATTAGTCTGTCCTGGTTCTTGCAGGTTTCTGGGTAATTGCATTTAAGGTAGTACGCTGAAGATGCGCAAGAGAGCTGGATTGGTCATTTTGACTTATAGGATATAGACTGCTGGAAAGTATTAAGTAGTATAGGACTCCATGTGGAGACGTTGTGTTTTGTAATTTTGACAGTTGTTAAAGTAAAGGCAATAATTTGTACTTTACTCCAGCCTCATTTTTGCACACGTTTTACAACATGGAAAACACGAGTCAGAAACTTTGCATCCTGCAGAAGATTTAGTCACAAGAATTACCTTAAAGGGACCGCAAATGATTATGAAACCCTTTAGATTTTTTTTAGAGAAACTGAGACAGTCAGTGCTTGAGGACTCTTGAACAAAAACAAGACGATTTTTTTTTTCATCCTGAAGCTGCACAGATTGACTTTAGCAGATGAGTTCACAAAATAGCCAAAATAGTCGCTCTGAGGACGAGAGAGTCTTTTGAACACCAGACTGAGGCATCTGTTGCACCATAAAGGAACTAAGATCTGTGCTGGAAACAGAGATTTTGTGACTGTTCTTGTTACCCGTCTTATTCTTTAGGACCATAAGTGGTTGCGAGTTGAAGGGATTTTAGGTTTCAGCTTATTGTTTAGCTGTTCAGGCTGCAACTTCACCAGTTTTTGCATCATTTAAAGTGTCATTCGCAGCTATAAAACACACTGTACACTACCTGTTCAACTCCCAAACAGAAAGCACACACATAGTAAGCGACTTGCTGGTGAACATACAGTAGTGGAGCATTTAGCAGCTATAGACAAGTATTTCCCTCAGGAGTTGGTAGAGAGCAAAGAGATTGAATTATTGGACTATTTCTGCTGTTGCCAAATGGTTCATCAGCGTAACAGCTGTGAAAACTGACAGAATATCAGAAAAATATTGCATGCAAAGTAAGTATGCTACAGCTGTTCGTATGGCTGCGCAGATTAGATGATGTGTAGCTGAAAATTATGATAATTTTTAGGCTATTACTCAAAATTTGTAGTGTTTCTATATTCTTAGCACAAACAAAACTGATTCCAGACCTAAACTATGTCTGTGATTTTTTTCGTAAATATCAACTTTGATAGATACAGTGGATAAATAAATAGATAAATACTTTATTAATCCTGAAGGAAATTAAGAATGAACTTTAGATAGTGTTAGATAATGTTAGATTTGATGAATTACAATTAAACCTCAATGTAAATGACCATACTCAGATTTTTGATAATAACATGGGATGGGTTATGAGCATAATGTCTAATTTATTTTTGTAACATCTTAAATATTCTGAATTTTGTATGTGTTTTAATATGATCTATATGTGCGAATTGACCGGAAATCCTATATCCTGTACCATTGAAATTGGTCCTGTAGGCGGCACCGCCCGAGTTTTGCTTGGCCTTCATGGCAGCCGCTGGTGAATGAATACTCCACTTGGGCTTGTTGGATTATTATTGGCTCTTTATGCTTAATTTGCACAATCTGGGTCTTTTGTCTTGGTCAGTTTGCACGTTTACGATTGAAGGGACGATCGCATTTGCCAGTTTGAAAGTTTAATGACAGAAGAAAGGACGTATCTCATGTTTACATTCCTTGGAGAGCGCAGCGAGGTGTGATGCTTTGATTGTGTATATTTATAACATGTAGAAATATTTGTGTATGATTTTTAGCTTTGTGTAGTTTAATTAAGGTAACTTTCATTCATGTAATATTGATGTGCGCTGTGGAAACATATTTGTGAAATGTTTGTTGTATGTTTTCAATACAGTTTTCACAGTGTGGTAAGGACTCGATGAATTAAAGCTGCTGCTTGATGTCAACCTGCTATTTGGTGGATTTAATAAAAGAAAACCTTCAATGCATCAGTCGAGACTCTCTATTGTTTTCAATCCAAGGACGGCTACACTCAACTCTAATTAGTGTATGTATGTTTGCTAGTGTATGTTCATAATCTAGTCATCAGATATCACATGCAAAGTAAGTATACTACAGCTGTTGGTATGGCTGTGCAGATTTGATGATGAGTTTCAGGCAACTACTCAGCAAACAAAAACTAAGAAGAGACCTAAACTACATCCTCAATTTGTTCATAAATATCAAATTATGTCATGTAGAAACTTCAGAGAGTGTTAGATTTGATAGACTACAATTAAACCTCAACTCTAATTAAAGCTAGTGTCTGTTCATAATCTAGTCATCAGTGAAAGTTATAAACTGTGTGAAAGTCACTGCCGCCCTTCTGCAGAGAGCGCTCTGATTTACATAACAAGTTTGATTAGTTGAGAGCTTCAGGGCTCATTGAGAACCATTAGCGTTCCTCAGAATGAACTCTGGTGTGGTCCGGAGATGTTGAGATGAAAATGAAGGTTAAACAAGAAGTGTGAGCTTATTTTTTACCAGCAAATCTCCTCTGTGGGTGGTATTACAGAGTATACCCCCCCTCCCACCCACTTCCTGCTGGTTTCCAGCTGTCAGACCGCTTGGTTTGGGATTCAGTGCAGCACCCAGTGAGCAACCATCTGCTCAGCTTTACGTCGCATGATGCAGAGTGACAACATCCAGCATCCCAAAGCTTAAACGAGACTAAATTCCATCTGTGTGGAGCTGCTGACATTTAATATGAATGTAAAGGCTCGTGTTAAGCGGGTCATATCAAGATTTTTGTCATGTTCATAGTCACAAAGACGGGTGTTAAACATAGTCAAAGGTCAAAAACTGGAGATGACATATATAAAAATGCTCAGTGAAAGTCAGCCTTGCAATTTTGCTTCTATGTCCTCCTCATGATGACATCAGATTGGTCACACGTCCAAAAACAGCCGTCCGTTCTTTAGTCTTTGACACACTCATGCAAACCTCAGATACAACAGACAAACACTACTGGATATTAACCATTGCTGTACAAACATCGTCCTAGATCATCCTTTCGATTTCAACCAGCTACCTCCAGAGATTCTAACAATTGTTTCAACCCCGCGTTATCGATCCCATAAACAAAGATAGGCTTCCTCCTGGAGTTTCATCTTCCTCGTTAATGTGCAGTCTCTGACGAACAAGCTGGACAAACTAAACATCTTTACCCTCACATGGAGAAAACTCATGGACTGAAGTTTCAGGTTCTTCACAGAAACAGGGATCAACAACGATATTCCAAACAGCTTGGTTGACATGGTGGGTGTGAAAGCAGGGGTGGTGGCATATGCATGGTGCACTATGGTGGACTATGATAGACTCTTTCATTGCTGATATCCTATGCTCTGCTGAAATGGAGTTCCTGATTATTAAGTGCAAGCCCTTCTGTCTTTCACGTGAGCTCACTTGCATTGTTGCTACTGCAGTTTATGGCCATGAAAGAACTTTCTACTGCTATAACCAAGCTGCAAGCCGTGCACTCAGACTTTAAGTACTTTGAGATCTGGACTCCCAAAGTTTCATCAGAGGGCATACAACTTTGGACCTCCCCCACCTTGGACAGTCTGACCATCTCTGATTGTGTCTGCTACCCAATAACCATGGTCATCCAACATGTGAATGTGTGAGTGTTGACTCCTAACCTGATGTGCCAGATGGTTTGGGTTGTCCTTGGAAACTGTTAAAAAAAGACAGGCACTTTCAAAAAATACTTGGCAGATGACTGGACAATGGCATCTGTCAATCACCGTCTATCATTTTGTAGCTAAAGAGCCAAATATTTCCCTCAGGAGTCTGTAGAGAGCAAAAACAGAGCTAAAAGAGGGTGACTATTGGACAACTCATGATAACTACTTAATGCTGGTTGGAAACTTTTTTTAAAGCTGAAGTTCTAAACTTGTTTGGGACACATGAAAAGGATCAAGGAGAGCAGAAAATATCTTTAACACAATGCTTTAAAATAACTCTTGGCCCAACTTTTACACACATTCAACCTGTGACAATACACATTGTGTTGGTTTCAGGGATCAGAAGCCAAAAAGATAAGTAAGCACCATTCTAAAAGCAACTCGATGCTCCGAAAAAACATTTATAAAAGTGAATAGAAACTCCATAAATGTCTCTCCCACTAAATTCAAATTCTTTGGGTTTCTTCAACATTACGACACTGCTCTAATTGCTTATTTTACTTTAGTTGATGTGTCTCATTGCCTATTTTAAACATGATTGTTTTAATAGTAAGGCATTAATGATCCTTAATTGGCTCTCAGGCTTCAAGACTGAACAGCCATCACTGACCTAACTCAGCTACACCTCAGTGCCCAACTTTGTTAAATCTGGCTCTTAATACTCACAGAATAGCACAAAGCATAAATGTTCACCCCTTATTCTATCAGTTATGTTACAGATGATCCATCCATGTTTGTTCTCCCTGTTGGTGTGATTTGTTTGGACAGATCTGGAGACAGAATTCATATTTTTGTGTTGACCAAATCAGCTGCACTAAGACCCTTCGAGGAAGTGTCCAGCATCCAGTCCGAAACTAATTCTGGATCGGTTCATTTGTGGTGGGGAATGTGATCCAACCTCAATCCAATCCAAGCAAAATCATCAGTCGCTGGCAGCTATCCGGAGAGTGAATTGAAATCAGACCTGGATTAGACTGAAATCCTCTTTAGGACCTTCTACTTGTACCCTTTGTGTAGCAGCTGGGTGGAAAACTTCCTTCATAGTGCCTCAACACTAAGAGACTGGACACCTCTTCTCTGCAACATTTAACAAATAATCATCCACAATGCTAATGAAGAACAGATACGCGCTAATGAATGGATCATGGTCTTATTGTTAGTTAATCTCCACCCTCGTCTTCTGTGGATTCCACCAACCAGACTTTATTATCCTCCAGGTGTGAAAAAGGTTAAGAGCTGCTGATCTACCGGCTTTGAGATCAATTAAAACTAAATTAAAAATAAAGATTGATTGATTGATTAAAACATTAACACTCACTCACAATTCATCATATTGATTTCCAGCTGGACACAGTTTTCAGTTTCAGGAGTAAATAAGTTGAATTCGGACAGTTAGGGTTAGGGTTAGAGTTGAGTTTGGACAATCAGACAGGAACTGGCAACATGTTTGTTTTTAGATGTTAACAAGTACAGATATTTCCACACAGTATAGGAGCCAAAACGTGTATTTGCATGAGTTTGTGTATTTTTTAGACCTCACATCACTTATTTTACCTGTTCCCTTTGGTGATGGCGGGAGTTAGACAAAGGGGGTTACTAGGGCTCCAATATTTTCTGTTGACCGTCGTCATTGTCATCATGTTATCACATCAGGTATTGGTTGATAATTATAGTGCAACTACTGCTTATTAGGGCTGGGTATCTGCACTTGAAACCTTAATTAAGGTATTGACCGAAATAAATCGATACCAAGTAGAATTGAAACGTCTAATGATACCGATAATCAATCCTTTTTAAACACAGAGCTAGAAAATGTGACTATTGACTATGACTGTCTTAATGAAGACGCTAATTAGCATAACTATTTGTTCTTAATTAATCATGAGGAAGCTTGTTAGTAAGAACTTTTAGGTTAAAAAATGTTCAACCCTGTCTTAAAACAGCAGTCAGGTGTTCATATGAGCACTGAAAGAGGTTTTCCTCGCTGTAATCATTCCTCCTGTTCATATTGACTATTAAAATATCTTTAAATGTGCTTTAAGTGATGGAGGCCAAAGGGTGAACATATATCAACCAACAAATATAAGAAAAAAGGTTTAAAGTACCAAACAACTTATAGGAGGGCTTGGTATCGGTACTTCATACCTTTGAGGTATCAGCCGAAATAAATCGATACCAAGTAGAATCAAAATGTCTCCCATCAATCGATAACTGCAACTGATCATTGTTGCACCCAGAGCTAGAAAATGTGACTATTTGTATTGACTTACTCACAGCCAATCAACACAAGCGTGCCCCGATTTAATGATATATGTGATTGGTCCACTGTCACGGTGAAGTCACGGTGTAGTCACGGTGAAGTCACGGTGAATTTGAGTTATTAGTGAAATGCATTTGTGTAAAAATCAAATCATTTAGATGTGGAGGAGTGATGGCATTTAATGAAATTTAATGCTTCTATTGACATGATGGGTATCGAAATGAAGTACTCAGTTGGTATCGGTATCACTTATACCTGGATTGGTATTGGTATCTTAATGTTTTAAGCAATACTCAGCTCTACTGCCTGTCAGTCTTTTTATGTTTGCAACCAACAAACAGTATTAACCTTCATGTGGGCTTCAGCATGGATTTGTGTGGACGCGTCACAGATATGAGCTTACTAAGTCTCTCAGCTGCCTTTTTTCTTTTTCATTGATAGCAGCCTCTACAGGTATTCCATCAGAATAGAATGAACCGAGTTGTGTTTATAGGTGTTTTTTTCACACCGAGCAGGCAGGTAGGTGTATTGAATCTGTCCAAGTTGAAGATTGAAAGCAATCTGTCGGTTTCGATGACACTGACATGATGAACTGTGACACTGATGATCAGGTAATGTGTCTCTGACAGGCTAGATGGAGAAAGAGGAGATGGATGGAAGCTAAGGTCGGAGAAATGGCACAAAAAAAGGAGAATAAATTCACCTGCGGGAAAAGAAAAGAGGAGAGGGAGAGGTGGAATTGAAAACGAGAGACCTGACAGTGTAAGAGAGAGAGAGAGAGGGAGAGGGGGTAGATGTAAGTGAGAGAAGAGCGCAGTGATTAAAGGGGCATCAAATGGAAAAGACCTGGAGAGAGAGGAGATGAATCGAATCAAGAAGATGGAATAACTGCAGAAGAGGAAGGGAGGGAGGGGGGAGAGGATGGGGTTAAGAAAGGGTGGAGGTAGTGGAGGATGGAAGGGCTCAGATGAATGAGAAGGTGAACAATTCAATCATTACATTTTCACTCACTGGAAAAGTGGGAAACAAATGACTTGTCTTTTTTTTTTTGACTGAAGTCGTGCTCAGCTACGGGGAATGACACGATATGGACGTTTAAATATTGATTATTGGTTGATGTTGATTTGTCGCCGTCAGAAGTCTGGAGCTCAGCAGCATGACTTTGAGTGGGTGCTCCTCTGAGGCTCAGAGGTTTAGACACTCAGCAGATACAGATAATTAACTCACACACTCTGTATGTTGACTCATTTTTAAGATTCACTTCCTTTTTGACCTTTTGGATGCTTAAAATTGCTGTCAAGAAGTTTAAACACATTAAAATGATCAGAAAGTCTAACTATAATGTTAAAAACTGGGCTGGCAGAAAGTTTTCAAACAGTATAATCAGTGTTTCAACAGCTTTTTAAATCATTTTTTATGCAAATTAGTTGTCAGAAATGTGTGAAACCATTATTCATCTGCTTGATTTGAATTTCAACCGGAGCCAAAAACCTGTGAAATATTATTCCTGTTGTCATGTCATATTTTTTAATCTCCTGCCAGCATCATTACTGGAGTGCTGCTGTTCTGCTCAGCAGCCGCTCACAATCAGCCCCTCAGATGCAACAACTTCTCATCAGCATGTGAACGCACCGCAGCCACAAAACATTCAAACCAGTTCACATTCATTTTCAGCTGTGCAACCATTCAGCAGCATATTAAAAACCACATACTCACAAAAGATTTTCTAACTGAAGATGTTCAAGGACAAGCTTTTTATCACAGTGATGTAAATGTGAGAGCTCTTGAATAGAAAACAGTCCTACCAAACACCAGATCTACCTGCTTTGCACAAAATTATCAACATTTGGTAACCTGAGTTCATTTCACTGAATGGCAGCTCAGAGAGGAGATTTTAAACCTTCCTCCAAAACTCACTCACATTCTCCCAGCTGGTCAGCAACCTTTTGAACTTTGAAGCTTCTCTACCATCAACGTATCCTCTGATTTGAACAGTGGGTGCAGTGAATTGATTTTTCTGCAGGACTATTAATACTGGAGCTTCACAGGAAGTTAGGCATCACCATTTCAGGATGCGAGGATCGTAAACAGACACAAAAACTTATTAATATTCATATGTTGTCGTATGAGCACAAAGTAAGGTCACTAAGTGCTTTTAATGTGATATTTACTACTTCAGATGGATCCACAGGAGCATGCTGCTGAGTGAGAGATAACAATTAGGAGCCTGGATTGATTTTCCCTCCGTCTGTATGTTTGAGGGGTCCTAAGTGCCTGAGTTACTTATGCACAGCGGTGCTCTTGAAGGTTTGTAGTCTACATCAGTCTGGAGCTACTATCAGATTTGCACATCAATAACAGTGAGTCATCAATTGTGGCATCACTACTTTTATTCTCTGAAAGTCCTTGACCAAGAGCCAAAATGGCAAAGTTCCCAGCCTGCCACTGCAAAGCCCCTCCTGAGGTCTGGACTGTCTCTTTTTTTTCAGACACTGACAAGTTTTCTGTCAGCGCTGCAATCTTATAAAACCACAACATGTCTTATAAAGTGCTGCGAGTCCCGATCAGAGCATCATTGTGTAACACATCCGACCAACAACTTCACCAGATAGACTTTTCTGTTAAAGCTCTCCTTATGTTATTGAGTAGGAAGTGCAAAAAACTGCATTTTACACTAACAGAATGATTTATATATAATCCATAAGCATGCAAGTACACACCTCCATACAACACATCACTATCAGCGGACACAGCAGGATGTCGTGTGTGCCTCCTATAATAGATGTGATGCATTTGGAGAACTGGTACACATTCCACTACTACCATAATACTATATCTGTTCTGTGAGTTTAAAACGACCATATTCATTTAATTTTAAACGTCCTGTGACAGTCATGTGATATTCTTGAAATGAATCCAGTGTGATGAATTGAGGTAGATGTATGACATGATTACAGCAATTTCTTTAAGGTTAGGTCATATACATATGATAAGGAATATATCATGAGGAAATCATAAGACATTGCAAAGTGCTGCAGTGTAGGTTGACTGCAAGCACACAACAGCAACAGCAACGAAGAATATCAACTCTTCGTGTCATGATATCTGCTCAAAAACAAAATCTATTTAACTCAAACTTTTTGGGCAATCTTTACCACTTTCATGAGGTATGTAATGCACAAAAGACCATCAGATTGCATTGTGTTTGTACTAGTGTCTCTAACATGTTTTTTAAAATGCTTTGAACAAATTAGGTCTTAATGAGGTCTGTAAAGCATCAAATTTAGGGTCAATGAGAGCAAAAAAATCTTTTTTTTATGTTGTCATGGCCTCAAAGAAGTAGGAAAAGCAAAAAAAATGTAAAAGTGCTTTCTTGGTGTGATCTACTAAGGGTTAAAACATATACAAATCTGAATAAAGTAGTACATCCTTGCAATAAACAACTAGATGAATGCCATAGGCTTATATAAATGATGGTGAAGGTCAGTTCAACACTTTAAAAAGCATATAGTGTTGACCATCTGATGTGTACGCGGGCACAACACCTCTACCTGCTTTCCTGAGTTTCCTGTTCCTGAACACGGACACGATGACCAGCAGGTTCCCGATAACATCCACCACGATGGTCGTGATCAGCACGCCGGCCAGCAGGGTCACCGCCCAGGGGAAGGACTGGTGGTGGTGACCCGGAGCCCCTTCCTCTCCTGCCGGCGTGGAGTTGCGAGGCACCAAGGTCCCCTCCACCATGGTGGGCTCATGGTCCTCCAGGGACATCAGTTGCGGAAGGTGCCTTGGGTTGACGAGTCGCATCGGTTCGTGGTCACGGAAGGTCGGTTCATTCAGCATTACGCACGGCTTTCAGACTAGGAGCACCGGAGAGCTGTGCGCAATGGCACCGGGGCGACGCGTCCTCTACGAGCCGAAGTCTCCAAACAGAGCATGGCAGGACATTTCTGCAAGAGTGGTCGAGTCTTAACTTTGATTAGTCGCACTGTCTATCCAATGTGGAGGTTAACACATATAAGAGAATACGTAAAACGGACGCTCAGTGTAACATATCTTCATTTAAAGACAAGAAACACGCAGGAAAAAAAACAGGTTTAAATGCCAGCAGATGTGTAGCAGGTCTCCAAGAGGTTGTGTCATTTACTTCCCATTGAAAAAGAAAAAAGAAAAATAGAGAAAAACTGTCGTTCCTCCGCACGGTTCATTCACAAATCCGCTCCGTTATTCATGACCCCAGCTTCTTCATTGAGGAGGTGCAGCCGCCCGTCTGTCTGTCTCTCTCTCTCTCTGAGCTTCTCACGTGAAGAAGGCAACTTCAGCTCTGAGCGTGTGAATGGATGGTTGTCGAGGTTTATGCGCCTTATAGCATCCAGCTCTCTCGCTCTCTCTCTCTCTCTTTTACACTCCCGCCTTTATTGCTGAGGTTGTGTGTGTGTGTGCGTCTATCTCTGTCACACAAACGTCCTCCTCGCCTCACTGATGTGCTCTCCTCTCCTCACACCCTTCCCCTTTTATGTCTTTCATTTAATTTACTCTCTTTGATTTTATTGTCTCACTTTCTTTCTCTCCCTCTCTCTCTCTGTCTGTGTTAACATATTTTTCTTTTATTATGTCTCCATTCTGACTCCACATCTGTTTATCTCGCCATGCCTCCACCTCACCTTTGCGGCTTCAGTGATACTCTCTCTCTCTCTCTCTCTCTCTTTCTCTCTCTCTCTCTCTCCTTTCTTATCGCCTCTGCCAGATGATGTTGCGCGTGCCCCTCGACGCCTCGGGTGCGCGCCTCGATGTGCATCCTGAACGCATCACCGGACGGTCCTTCACATTCCTCCAACATGTGTGGAGGAACTGATAGTCTATCGCTGATTCTCAGTCCTGAATTTACCTTCAACTTCCCCATTAGACATTAGAGGAACTGTATGTCAACCTATCAGCTATAACTTCATTACCCTAAATTCAATTTACCATAAGGATTGTCATGGGTCTGTGGCGTCACATCAGATTTAAAATATCATACATTACAAAAAGGCAATTAAGTAACTATATTCCTATAGGCTCCCACGACTTCATTAGGAACACGTGCAATCTAATTCAATCCAACACAACAGCTCTGCTTTACATTTAAATGGTCAGAAATGTGACAATTCTGCTTTAGTTGCATATTGAAAAGTGTTCATAATATTTTGCCCCTCTCATCTATGTTAATGGAGTGGAAAAAATATTAGGAGCAGCATTCAATCAAATGCTCCCTAGTACACCACCATCACGCACTATGACCTCGGCAATAAAACATAAAGCAGAATTATCACCTTTCTGACAATGTTAACAAATAATGTAAATTTATAAGCTTCATAAATGTAGAATTTATAGCACAGCTGTTGTATTGGATTGCTTTACATTGCACAGGTATAAATAACTGGCATTACTTTCACAATAAGCTACTGTCACATTTTCACTTTTTCAATTATTGCAAAAATGAAGAATTATTATATTGCACTGCTGTTATATCACAATATACTGCTGTAGCGTTGCTGTACTGAATTATGGTTTCAAAGTAAAATGTCCACCAGATTACTGTAATACTGCGGTATGCTGTTGCTTCATTTATTACTGTATATACTGTAAAAGTAATGCAACCCAGTATCATACTGTAAAGTTACAATTAAAATAACACTGAACTAATAAGTGAAGTGTATCCTTTAAAGCTCATTCAGACACCACACGTCCAAATTTGATGACACATCCAAACAACTTCCTGTGATTTAAAAAAAAAAAAAAGTTGCAATGATTGTTCAAATGACAGCACTCAAATTTAAGTTGAAAAATTCTCAAGTTTAAAAGCCTATAATGCCACCTCACTGTCACAGCGGAAAACCTGGATGACACTTCATGTCACCGACTGACAACCTTGGCTCACTTGAACCTCTTTCCTGACGCGGCTTTAAATAAACCATGAGCGCAACACTTAAAAAAAATAAATAAATAAATCCCCCAGAATGATTAACATTACCTACTTTCACCTGAACTGAACCACAAATAAGACACAAATATAGCAGACCTTATAAATAACACCACAGCCTCCCAGATTTACATAATTTCAGAGCACCTGTTAGTTGTGTGGTTTGCATGCTACACAACAGCAACGTCTCTGCTTTGACTCCCTTGCTGCATGTCGTACCCCGCCTCTCCTCCCATGTTTCCTCTCTACTATCAGTCATCCATTAAAAGCACAAAAAAAAGCCTCTTGTTTTCATTAACATATTCTCTCTAATCAGGCATCATGCATGAACAGCACGTTCACTCTCAGCATGTTCTGGGAGGTTGTTTTTTAACATCCTGAGGCATTTTTCACCCCCCGATAGAGTATTAAAAAAAAAAAAAAAAACAGCAAATAGAAACAGTGTAAAATGAGAAATTGCCTGGAAAGAGTCGGATAAGAAAATGAGCCACAAAGGATTTTTAAAATATATTTATTCAGCAGCCACGACTCTTCTTTAAGAGGTGTTAACTTTCCAAATGGTCTCAATAAATGATAAAATATAAGTTCCTTCCTTCAAAGACCACCCATATAAATGTTTTTCTGACTCTCTCTGAAGGTTAAAGAGGAACTCAACAGCAGAGTTTCACTGTCCTCTCTGGTTGGATGATGTGTCACCACCCGAAAGTGTACCGAACGACCCTGAAGTCCATCTCTACATCATTGCAGCAAGACGGAAAGTTGAACAACTGGATGAAAGCAAAGACAATATTTTGTTGTTTGTTTTAGGAAACTATGGAAGATGAGTTCCTCAATTATGTCACTTATTTCTTGGATATTAACCGTCCTGTTGTCCTCAGGTCAAAGAAGGACAGGAGGAAGGAAGGGAGGAAAGAAGGAAGGAAGGAATGAGGAGGGAAAGAAGGAAGGAAGGAAGGAAGGAAGGAGGAAAAGAGGAAGGGAGTAAGGAGAGAAGGAAGGAAGGAAGGAAAGCAGGAAGGGAGGAGGAAGGAAGGAAGGAAGGAAAGGAGTAAGGAGGGAGGGAGGAATGAAGGAAGGGAAGTAGTAAGAAAGGAAGAAAGCAAGGAAGGAAGTGAGGGAGGAAGGAAGGAAGGAAGGAAGAAAGTAAGGAAGGAAGGAAAGGAGTAAGGAGGGAGGGAGGAATGAAGGAAGGAAAGGAGTAAGGAAGGAAAGGAGTAAGGAGGGAGGGAGGAAAAGAGGAAGGAAGTATGGAAGGAGGAGGGAGCAAAGAAAGAGGGAAGGAGGCGAAGAATGAAAGAAAAATGAAAGAAAGAGAAAGGAGAGAAGGAAGGAAAGATGGAAGGAAAGAAAGAAGGAATGAGGAAGGAAGGAAATGAGGAAGGGAGGAGGAAGGAAGGAAAGAAGGAAGGCAGGAGGAAGGAAGGAAAGAAAGAAGGAACAGTCAAAAGAGATGGGGTCAATTTGACAGGAGGGTTAAGAGTCTTAAAAAGAAGAGATAAAAGGAAAATGTCTTGAAATAAAATCCAGTATTACTGTAGTAAAGATTCACTATTTTATTTATTCCACTTCCTTTTCCTCACTTACTTCACTTCCTTTCTTCTCCTTTCCTTCCCACTAATTGGCTGCTTGGTTCACCCTGCCGTCACCCCTAATTGACCTGATTGAGTTCACCTACTGTAGTACACTCGAGCCAAGATTCAAAGACAGCACTCCTTCTCACTCTTTCTCTTTCATCTTCACACATGAGGGCAGAGCTGGAGCTGATAGATTTTATCTTCTTCAGTTTATATTTTATCCTGTGTCAATTCACTTTAATTGAAAACTTATTTTATCTTTTAAGACATGGTGGTGATTTAATTTGTGTTTAATCTAATCTTCTGCCTTTTCTTTTCAGACTTTCAGACTTTCAGACCCATGTGTGTCTTTTCTCCCCTCCTTTTAATTTACAGCTGCACCAATACAATCCTGATTATTGAAAGAAGTCTTGAGATAAGAGTGAAGTCAACTCTCATGGTCCTTCCTTTTCCATGCTTTCTGACTGATGCCCATTTTGTGAACCTCCAACTTTACAATTACCACAATGAGCAGAAATTGTTATATAATTCATAACCAACATTAGCAAAAACGTTAATTAAATTTTTGGAGCTATATTAAATGGCTTGTTGAGAGTTTTCATCACCCAAAAAGACTTAGTGTAGCTCTGTGTAGTCTTTTCTCTAGTTGGACAGTGTAAGATGTGCTCTCTGCATGTCTGGCAGGAAATTGATAACAGTATATAGTTTTCTGCTACTAAGCCTGAACTCTTCATTACTATTCATATTCAAGACAAAAAGAAGCATCAGAAAAAGGCATATCAATAAGAAAAGGTTGCTCTGTGTAGTCTTTTCTCTCTGCAACATCTGATTTATATTATCTTTTGATACTGAAATGTCTTTATTAGCAGATCTAATGGAATAAACTATCTTATTTCTAGAGGGTTTATAAGCAGCATGGATAAGAGGAGTAAGATTTGAGACATAATTTCTGTACTATTTCATCAACAGCTTCAGGAAATCAACTGCAAGTCTTATTGAAGTCGTGACTGTATTTCTTGGTAAAACGATGCCAACTGGAAAACATTCATTAAAACTAAAACTAATAACTTTCAGCATTATTTTCATCCATATAGATCATCCCATGGAAAATTGGCAAGCATGTCTTTCAAATTTAGAAATATTTGACTTTGCTCTTGATTATCGTGCTCATTATTTTCTTTGTATGTTTAGCTCTATTAAAAAGGAGTATTCATTAAAGAGAAGTGGAATATGGGGAAATGATCAAGTCTGAATACAGGGCCACGCATTTCATGCCTTCAATCAAAGAGTTAGTGAAGAAGTTATCAAAGAATTGAATTCTCTTTATCTTGTATAGATTTATGAATAAGAGGCAAAAGAACTAAAGAATACTGAGAAAAATCCTCAGTTAGGGTATCTAATTTATTTTAAAAGAAGTTTATATGGAAATCATCAGAATTGTAACAGAGTTTATCAGGTCGACTCGACTCAACTTGTTTTTTTTGCTTTCCCATCAGGGATACTACCTACTACCAGGTGCTATTTTTGGTACCTGCTCTGGTGAGGTTCCAAGTGAGCTGATCTGATACTAAAATGAGACGTCAACAGACTGCCGACCACTGATTGGTGTCATCACTGGAAGAGTCATGAGTGCTACGTCCGACCATAGACTGTATAAAAGAAATGGACGTAACATCTGTGACGTAACCCATTGGTTTGTGGACTGCTGCTCGGAAGCCAATAGTTTCAGATCTGAGCAGCGCCATCTTGAAAATTTCAGGTGCATGCTGGGAAAAAAAAAACACGGATTCCGCTTGTATGGGCATGAGGCGGGGCCATGGGCGGAGCAGGGATGTTGCTATGGTTGCGAGGGTTGGATCTCAAGGACATTGGGCAATCAACCAGTCAATCAGGACGTAGCCACGCCCTAATGCATACCCTGCTTTATCGTCAAATATAAAATCAGGGAGGCCAAAATGTCCCAAATGAACATCATACTGCATTGAAGAAGGCTTTAAACTAGCGATTGAGACCATAAACACATTTTGAAAACGTTTACTGAGGTTAGAAATCAAGTGAGAAGTTGGTGAATTCTCCATTGACTTGTATAGAGACGGTTGCCCCCTGGTGGCCTTTTGATAGAATGCAGTTCTAAGTTACTTCCTCGTTGGCCTCATTGCAGAGGACCTGATGCACCTGAAATTTTCAAGATGGTGCTGCTCAGATCCGAAATTATTGGCTTCCGAGCAGCAGTCCACAAACCGATAACAGATGTTATGTCCATTTCTTTTATACAGTCTATGGTCTCACTCAGTTGGGCCCCACCTAAAAAATCCAGTCAGAACCCACTTGAAGCCCATATGGGCAAATACAGGTGGGACCATCATGGAAACTGCGGACTAACCCACTTGTAACCCCTATTTGCAGCCTGAAGTGAACCCTAATGGGGCCCACATGGGCTTGATAGCTATGTTTCATTAAAATCTTTGATGATTGAGTAAGGTGGACGATATATAACACCAACAATAACATTTCTTTCTATCAAATACACCAGAGAGCTCTAAAAACCAGATCCCACCTCTGAGATCATCCCTAATTTTAAATTCATAGTCACCATGAATAAACAGAGATTCTCCACCTCCAGATTTACTCTCTTAGTCAAACAAATTGTATTTTGGTAATTTAGTGAGTTCTCTTGAGTCCCCTGTAAGCCATGTTTCTGAGAAAGCAATAACAGACAAAAAAAGGGGGGGGGGGGGGGGGGGAATCATGTTTGAGCGAAGATAAATAATGAATGAATTTGTCAGAGTTGCTGGAACAGACTTCTTATATATTCGGATGAAAAGTGGAGAATATATTAAGGAGGCGTAGAAGCACATAAGTCATTAAAGTGGAGTTTCATTATGAAAAACCGCAGAGATTAGAGGCGTCAAATGATGAAAATAAATTAGGTCTGGGCCAGAATCAAAAAAATCTAAATTGTAAGAGTGAATTTCAGAGGAATGAAAAGGAGCTTAAAGATGTGGCCTTTTCATAATCAGATTTGTTGTTGTCTGTAGATGAGTGTAGATGAGTGGGAAAGTAATTAAAGTCCTGTATTAATTCCTAATGGTAGAGCCAAACTCTGAGTGTTGGCCTTTCTTTTGCTGTGGTGGGATTTATGGAGGTGGAAGGACAATAAGTTTGTTATAGCGCAAATGTGCAATGTCACATCTCTCTGTCTCTCTCTTTCTCTTTCTCTCTCTTGACTTACCTTCATTAATGGGAGTAGTTCCTTCTTTCTTATAGTCCTCCTCAATGATAAAGATGTCTGATAAAGTTTTAAGCTTAAATTTGTCCTTCAACCGCAGACATCTAATCACAGTCAGTCTGTATTTTTCGGATTGGTGACATTGACTTCTGAGTCCTGTAAGAGCCCAATTTTATATATCTTAATACTTTTTTCACTTTTTTAAATACTATTTGATGTAATGTGACACTTTTAGTACCCTCTCTTATGTATTTCATGTAATCCAGGACCATTTTCATGTCATAAATCACCTGTTGTTTCAATATACAGTCCTATAGGTGAAAAACAGTGAGGTGCATTTTTTTTTTTTTTTTTTTAAAGGACATATTTCCCAGAAAACCTACATCCAGGTATAAGTGGTGTGGGGCTGTGAAATAGGTTTTTCCTTACCTATGACCCCTTCCTCTGTCCTCTCCGCTCATTACTGCCTACAGTCACACCTGAATTGTGTGAGAATTGCTCTGCTGTTTCCACAAAACAGATTCATTCAAGTGCCAAATCGAGGCTGGGGCTCATGTGAGGAACAGGCACATGGAAACACTCAGAGACATACATGTACGGATACACATAACAAGCCCCTACAGAGCCATGCAGGCTGCATTAGGCCTCTCTTGGGATTCACAGCCTCTGCTTTGATTTAGTTGATTTCCAGGAATCAGTGCAATGCAGGTATGTGTGTGTATAAGCATCTCTGACACACACACACACACATGCACACGCACACGCACACACACACACACTAAGAGGAATTGATAATAAGAGGAATGCACATGTCCAAAACTGCATATTTATGAGCATACCTATATGCACCATTCATAATATTTGGCTTTAATAATGTGTGTGTGTGTGTGTGTGTGTGTGTGTGTGTAGTTTTCTTTTTAAATCTCACATCCACACTTCAGGCACATTAATTAAAAAGAACAACCTGAATAAATGAGCACAGAAACATAACGAATGCAAATGCTTGTGAATGGTTTGATGAGTATTGAAATGATGTGAATCATATGATACAGTCATTATTTCAGTCAGCATGTTTTATGTGCTGCTGCACTGCTCCCATTTCTGACTATCAGATTATTCAAGCTTCATGATATCTTTTTTTTTTTAATTATTTATTTATTTTTATATAATTGAAGGATCAGCTGAGAGATAGCTCTGGCTCATATCATGTTTGGCTCAGCAGATTTAGCTCTTAGTTTTGGGAACATGAACTTTCTTTCTTTCCATCTTGTCAATTTGTCACGTTTAATGCTTTTTTTGGACACATATGATATTCTATAGCTCTCTTAAGTTTAATAAATCCAATAAAAAGAAAAAAAACTGAACTGATTCTACTGTATACTATTGTCTTTGTTTCCAAAACCTCATATATCTCATTCATCTGTGTCATAGAGCTCCATTGTTGTCCAAAAACTATTAGAAACACATGAGTGAGCCACATTATTCACTGTGTGACATGTTGCTTCATTACCATGAACACATACACTGTAGTTTATTCTAATTCGAACACACACACGAACACATCAGCTGTTGCCAGCACCAGAGCACCAAATGTGTATTCATCCACCACTGAAAATAGTCCCCAACAAATGCACAGTTTTCTCCTTTTTGAGTAACATTTACTAAAAAATATCCAGTTAACCCTCCTGTCGTCCTCCCGGGACTGTTCCTTCCTTCCTTCCTTCTATCCTCCGTCCTTCTTCCTTCCCTTCCTCCATCCTTCCTTCCTTCTTACCTCCGTCCGTCCATCCTTCCTTCCTCGCTCCCTCCTTCTCTCTTTCTTTCCTCCCCCCACCTACCTTCCTTCCTTCTTCCTTCCTCCATCCTTCCTTCCGTTCTCCCTCCCTCCTTCTCTCTTTCTTTCCTCCCCTACCTTCCTTTCTTTCCTTCCTCCCTTCCTTCTTCTCTTTCTTTCCTCCCCCTACCTACCTTCCTTCCTCCCTTCCTTCTTCCTTCCTCTCTTCCTTCTTTCCTTTCCTCCATCCTTTCCTTCCCTTCCTCCTTTCTCCCTTCCTTCCTTGACTCGAGGACAACAGGAGGGTTAAGGTGATTATTGAAATTAAAACTATATATCTATGATCAGCTTTTAAAGATTCACATCAACAGTAATTGATACAGTGAT
The DNA here is from genome assembly GCF_027409825.1 of Scomber japonicus. Lineage (NCBI taxonomy): Eukaryota > Metazoa > Chordata > Actinopteri > Scombriformes > Scombridae > Scomber > Scomber japonicus. The sequence continues at coordinate 29,936,173 of NC_070585.1, read as the reverse complement.
ATAGTAAAAAACGTTTCAGGTCTGTCATATCAGTCATGAACAGACAGTATCTGTCTTTCTACAAATGTAAAGGTAGAGCGTCAACTGTATTCATCCGCCACTGAAAATAGTCCCCAACATATGCAGTTTCTTCCTGTTTAAGTGAGAACTGCAGTATCCAGCTGGTTAAAACATTCATCACTATTCTTCTTTTCTTCTTGTACATTTTCTCAGAGGTTCAAACAAAATATATGAGTTCAGAGCTTTCGTAGGATTCATGACCAAACAGTAGTATCAGTCTTTCTACAAATGTAAAGAAACATTTGTTGAACATATAGTGTGCTAATACTGTATGAATAGATTTAGAGTTTAAATATGAAAATCTACCAAAATCAAATATATAACTAATGCAAATTGTTCATCATATTATCATCATCATCATCATCATCATCATCACCATCTTGGCTGGTAATTTACTGAGAGGCATTTTAGATTTGATTATCTTTACTGTTACACTTTAGCAAAGCAACTTTTACATTTCAGTATTCTCTGCAGCACTCTGTCTAGTACCATGTTGTGTAGCAGCTGATGGTGTCACATCGCCTACAATAGGCTGTAATATCTTCTCTAATATCTCGATGCTTTAGAAAGACATTTTTTATTAAGCATCTAACTTTGTTTTCAAGCAATTCGTCTTTATTTCTGTCACAGTGCAGCTGCTCTGGTGCTGGTTTCATATTTTCTAATTGTTTCATAAATTTATTGTTGGATGTTTGTCTGCTGATTTCTGACAGCAGGATCTGCAGAGCTCTGTGATTAGAAACTCTTTTTTTCTTACTGTTTGGAAACATTTTTGTGAATGAAACTCGCCCACATTGACATTTTAGAGGAGTTGATTATACTAATGATCAAATCTGATGAATGTTCGGCTCAGTATGAACAGGTGACATTCATCAAGCTGAGACAAACTGCTTATGACAAGTTTGTTGAACACACATATGAGTAAACCTCAGAAGAAAGTAAGAACGTTTTATGGTAATTCTATGTATATTCTCATTTGTCCAGGTCATAGTTATTTCTAAGCAACAATGATTCTAAGGCAACTGGACTCAGATTTGTCTATGAAGATGTTTCGCCTCTTATCCAAGCGGCTTCATCAGTTCGTAACGCATTGATCTGACTAGTCCTCACTAGTCTGACACACAGTAGAGGTAGACCCAGGTATTTATCCCTGCGGAAGTGACTGCCCAGCCATTTTCTAAGACAATAGTTCGTTAGTGGAGTTTCACCTGACCATGGTTTTGGGCTGTGAGTCATCCCCCGTGAACGACAGTCGTTAGGAGTGTCACTAGTCTGACTGTGTGTCAGACTAGTGAGGACTAGTCAGACCGATGCGTTACGAACTGATGAAGCCGCTTGGATAAGAGGCGAAACGTCTTCATAGACAAATCTGAGTCCAGTTGCCTTAGAATCATTGTTGCTTAGAAAAGTTTTATGGTAATAAGAAATTGTTCTGGGTTGATCTTTTATTGGATTTGATGACAAAATAAAAGCAGCTTTATCCTTTAATTATTGCAAATGATCAGTTAGTACAAAATGCTAAAAATATTAGATTAGATAGGAAACTACATTTAATAAATCTAGGCTGAAAATCAGGCTAATGTCTTCCAAACTAAGATTTATAAATACAGTAAATCTTCCTCGTTGGTTTGTGCTCGCGTCATTACTTCTGCTTAAATCTGATCTATCACTGAAATCAATTTAAAAATAAACTCTTGGGGCTGAATGTCTCTCTCCTCCTGTGTAACATCAGCGGGATTGTTAAGTCATCTCACACACACACTGAGATACACTGACGCACACACACACACACCCTCCGGCTCACTGGTCGTTCTAAGTGGATAATGAGGACGACACCCAGGGTGCTGAAATAATTGAAGCTGTTTGATGTCTCGTCAAATAATATTCACACACACATGCACACACCTTTGACTCACACACACACACACACTGTTTCTAACACACATAATAACCTTTCCTCATAAGTATCATGAACACTGAAACACACACATACACGTACACATAGCAGCAGCAGGAGCACAAACGCTGTCTCACTCTCACCTTAACCAAGCTTGATGGATGTCTGATCCCTGATGCTGTTGAGGAAAGCTCAATCGACGGACATCAAATCAGGGCTGACAGGAGTGTGTGTGTTTCTATGTGTAGATAAGTGTGTGTATTTGTGTCAGGGAGGTCTGGCTAGAGCCTAAAACCCAGAAAGTATGAACTCACCTTGGTTTTCCTGTTCTAGTTTACACCTTTGTACTGAGTAGAAACAAACAGGTGGATGAATGAGACATAAGCTGCAGCCAAGACTAGACTACTAACAAGTCAGCACCCCCCCCATCCCCCTTTCTTTGCTGTTGCTATGCCTGTTAACTTCAACACATCACTCTTCTCATTTATCAGTTTGTACATCCTCGATTCCTTTCCTCGCCTCCTCTCTTTAGCATCTTATGCTGCAATCCACTGCAAAGCAGGAGCTAATAGTTACGAGTCGGTATTCCCAACTTCAAATTCAAATTTGAATGCATCTGCTTGGGAAAACATGGGCGCCTGCAGTACACTGATGTTTGTACGGCAAGTCTCTGAGGACCTTTAGATTACCACATTAAAAGAGAGGAGTAGGAAAGGAGGAGTAGGATAGTACCACATGCTCGCAAAGACTTCTATCAAGCACAACTGAATGGAAATGGCAACTACAGCATGTTTCACAACTGATGGAAAGGTGATTCTGCTTGTTCACTGTGTGGTCCGCCATATTGCTGTTACGTCAGGTGTGTTTCTGAAAGTAGGGCTACATGAACCTTTCCATGTCAGGAGTGCTATGGATTGCAGCATTAGTTCCTCCCACTTGAGATGTGAGTGGAGGAGGTAAGGATCATGAAGCATGATACTTGATTTCATACAGTGGAAGAAAAAAATAGGCTGCTCATCTTTCACTGTCATATAGGGCTGCTGGTAATGATTATTTTCATTATCAATTAATCAATTAGGAAATTATGTTTGCAATTAATTGATTACTTGCTTGATCTAAAAAATCAATCAATCAGAAAATGGTGTAAAGTCTTGTTTTGACCCAACCAACAATCAGCCAACCAACTAAATAAACCAGAAAATCCAAATTTAAGAAGCTGGAATCAGAGAATTAAAAATAGTTGGCGATTAATTTAATGGTTGACAACGTAATCAATTAATCGAGAAATTGTTGCAGCTCCTCTGGCAACCATTGGTGACTATGTCTTCCTTTTCCTGCAATGTATTATTTACCTCCTTACTATTCCCCTCTGATTTAGATTTAACATCGATATCCACTAATTATCTCTTGACTGCTTCCTTTGCTAGCTTGTCTATACACATTAACTTCACATCATTGCCTTGACTGAATCACCAAACAACTAAGACAACAGACAGTTATGGCTAGACACACCGGACTAATCACAAAAGACACTTCTGGGGTGAGCAGGTACCAAGATAAGGAGAAGACCTGATGATAGGGTAACAAGGTGATTAGGAGGGTGTAGAAGGCAAAACGTGTGGCAAGGCTGATGAGGCTAAAGGCCCATTTATGCTCAATGTACTGCTCACATACTTCCATGCGTCGTTTAAGTTGGCATGGATGTTAACCGATACATCCACCAGGGGGCAGCACAGAGTCAAAAGTTTATGACAACAACAAACTCAACAACAAACATGGTGACTGTGGAGGAGATATTGATAATGTTCCTCTTGCATAAAAGACAAATACGATATGTTTAAAGTTTCTAACCAACTCACAAAACCTTTCCTCAAAAAGTTCCTCCATTGTTATTTCTTCTTCGTGTCTCACCAGAGCTACGTATCGAGTAGTGACAGCAACACTGCCCCCCCATGGTTTCCGGTGGTACTGCTCCGTTTGGTCCGTATCCGTAAGCTTTATGGAAACGTGCAGAAATACGGAAGGAATGAACGCAGAGCACGGACAGAAGGCTCCGTCTGTATCCGTATTTAACGTTGAGCATAAATGGACTTAATGCATTAAAGGTGAGCGGGAGAAAGCAGAAACACATGAGGAACACAAGTGGTAATTAAATGACAGATAAAACCATAGAAACACAAATGGCACAAGAAGTTACTGTAAACTATTTGTAAGTCAGAGCACATTCAAAACACACATAATCCTTTTTTATCACTGAGACAGGCTATAAGCTGAGTGAGTCGAGACAGGAGTGAAAACAAAGACAGACAAACCAAAAAATAGGCAACCCCAAATAATCATCATGCAAGATGATCTTTTAAAGACAAATCAGCTGTGTCCCTCTCTGTCCAGTCCAAACAACAAGGTAGAAAAGTCTGATCACCTCTAGAGGAAAGATGAGGGGTCACAGAGCCAGACTTGGATAGAACCATATGGAAATAAAGAATATATTTACTTACTTTGCTCTTTTATTGTGTTATATGATAAGGAAAATGTAAGATCGGTGAGACTGTTTCTTCTAACATAACTCTGGTTGCTTAACTTATAGAAAAACATCCATGAACAAGCACTTTTTCTAAAGGTTTTGAGGAGGATAACAGATGAGTTTGGTTAACATAGTTCTGTCCTGGGTAACGTTGGCATGCCCCAAACCCCCTTAACACAGAAACATAAATCCAGCTTCATTAAAGCCCCATGGAGACTGCGTCAGAATACATGCTGCAGTACCACGTTACTGGTTACTGGTTGCTGAGCCACAGTGTGATTAAATGGTTGCTGTTCATGTTTGTGAATGGACAAAGAAAAAAAAAAGGGGTGGGGGGGCAACTGCACCAACCTGTGTGTGTGTGTGTGTGTGTGTGTGTGTGTGTGTGTGTGTGTGTGTGTGTGTCAATAGTATTGTGGTACTTTTGAGTTAGTTTAGGAGGAGTCCACCTACTAAAAAGGACATAAGGAAGTTCATTGTCATTGTGGTTTCATAGCAAAATTCAGTTTGGCACTCTCATAGCGGCAAGGCACATGATTAAAAAACAAATCAATATAAGACAAAACTGTATAAAACGCCAACGGCAATGAATAAAATCATAAATAAAGATAAAGGCAGTTGCATTTAACAGTTAAAATATTGCACATGATTGCACATTTAGTCCTTGTCAATGATGGTCAGGGGGCTGGGTCAATAGCTGTGAGACTTTTATTTCAGTATTTTATGTGTTCGTGAGGCTTATTGCTGAATATTTCTTTGGTAAAATCAAATGACCACAAACTACTGACAGAAAGCAAAGCTGTGTCCTTTTAGTACAAGAAGTACTGGTTGTTCCTGAGGGGCTGCTGTAAATTATAATGAAGCTGCCATGTGTAGTGTGCTGTGTACTCTGTGTTTGATGGGTACTTGATGCTAACAGGGTACACACACAATGCACAGAGAGTAGGAGGAACTGGGGTCACAGTTCATTTTTGCCCCTGGGCCGCCTAACAGATTAATCCAACCGTGGCAACAGCAGTGACGAACTGTGACGATACAAAGGAAATGACTCACTCTGGCAATTATGTTAATGTTCAGTATGTACAGATAAGCATGTGGATCAAGTGATTTTTACACCCAGACATCCAACTCCTCCTCCGCCCCCTCGCTGCAAATTTTCACTGCAGCATAAAATATCTCTGCATTCATGCTTTGGCATTTGAGCAAAGGTGGTTTTAATCTATGTACTGTGTCAGATTTGGACATTACTCACTGTCATCGAGGTTGTATAAACATATATTACGCCCCCTTACCCTCTCTGAGTTAGTGACCATGTGCAAAATGACTGCCAGTTTATATGTCAGTGTGTACGTGTGTGAAATTTACAATGTAATTTCCTGAAAAATTGCACAATGCATCGAACAAAGTACTGCCCACACAAAGTAGGGAGGTGTTCTCTGCACATCTTCCGGTGATATGCAGCTGAATAAGGTGCTTGTGAGATCAAGGACAGCAAACGTCATCTTTATCCATGCAGACAGGCTCAACACTACTCTGTCAGTGATGGCATGAAATGATCATCCATTGTTAAAAATCTTTTTTTAAATTTTTTTATTACTAATGTTTTCTCTTCTATCTTAAATTGTTTCTAATTGTCCTAAATATTGAATGAATGAATGAATTGTCTTTATTGTCATTGCATTGAGGTCAATACAACAACATTTTAAAAAGCTCCATCCTAGGTCATCACTCACACACACATCTCATACTTAAATAATGCCTCAGGGACTGCTATATAAATGTAGTTATATTGTTGTTTGACCCTCAATATAATGACAATAAAGCTACTACTACTATTTTGTTGGGAGAAGCGAATAAGTGAATGATAGTGATTTTATATAACTATATATATATATATATATCAAATGACCATCAGTACTTAATAATGACCATAAGTCCTATATATATAGACTGTAGTAGATCGTTATGATTGCTAAACAATGCAATTCACATACATGGGCATCAGATTGTGGGCTCAATCACAAGAGACCATTTTGAAAGTAGTAGTTTATTTTAACATTATGAAACATTTTTTGTTCTGATAACTTCATTTAAAATATACAATACTGTAAACATATTTAATAATTGTATACTTGAATATAAAAAAAAGCATTTTTTGTTCTGATAACTTCATAAATATCCCTATTTTTGTGAAATAGGTGTAAATGAGATAAGATACTCCTTTATTAGTCCCACAGTGTGGAAATTTACATTATTGCACAGGTGTTTCTAATTAGTGTATTTCGTGGTTGAACTGTAGTGTACCAAATATATGTATATGTATAGTTATTTTATTGAAAAAAAAAAGTTTTATAGTCAGCCTTTATTTTTCAGTTGTGTGTGAATGCGCCCCCTGCTGGCCAGTTGGATTATAAACAAACATTTGAGGCTGCTGTGAGACATAAGAAAGATTTAAAAAAAAAAGAGCAAAAAAAGCTGTAAAAGTAAGTTGTCATGTTGATTTATTGTGTCAGCAAGAAAGGAGAGGTAGTTACTGAAATTTACAGACAAATTAAGGGGACTTTCTTGGAAGAAAAAGCGCTGTTTAATCGGTGTTTGTAGTCAGCGTGTAGATCAGCGTGGTTTAAAAATGTTTTCATACCGGGTCGTTATTAAGTCACACGGTTTGGACGCCAACTCTCCAGTTTTTGTGACTGTTATCTGCCAAATGTGACCAAAGTTAACAGGTGAACCAGGGCGACTTCCTTCATTAAAAGGTAAGATGCTTTACTATTAACCACTTAACGCACGCTGTTCCGTCTACGGGACGGGACGGATGTTAGGAGGTAGCCACACGTTCTTCTGAATGTTTTAAAACACCAACCCTTAAACATATATATTCATGCCGTACATCGTTGGAAAGCTTAGATTGTCCTGATTCATTCAAGACCAATCACGACTTATATGGTTGCTCACAGCCGTAATAGTATTAGCGATTAGCTCGGCTAGCCCCTGAGCTAAGTAAGAAAAGCTATAATGCCTACATACCTTCAAAGTCTTCCCTTTATCCACAACGATCATCTTATGACTCAGGACTTTCTGTACAGCTCGCCAAGTATCCATTCTTGTGAAATATGAAATCCGTTTCCATAAAACCGAAATACTTTCCTCAATATGTCCATGTATTTAGTCCAACACGTAACGTAATAACACAAATAACAAACCATATACGGTCCGTTTACGTCATTTCCTGACCTGCACGTCCATCTCAGAGTACACGTGACTAGATGTTTACGACCGTGAGCCTCTTCTGCTTCTGACAACACCACACACAAGCCAATCGGTGCTTTGGATTAGGCAGTACATGTCTTCAAAGCCAATGAGGACATGTGACCAACAACAATGACGACATGGCTTTGATTGACTGCTGTTCTAGCCTATGGAAATATTCGGTGAAATGAAGTTGATAACCTTTTAGCCAATAGTCAGAGGTTTCCAACGTTGTATGACACTAAGCTATTAAGTTTGGCTGTCCATAAACATTATTATCCATATTATTGGATATCTGATTCTGAACTATAGGAATTGAACGAGGTATAGGCCTAACCGTATGGAAATAAGGTGTGGATTTTACTTACAATAGATCAGGGTTAGACAATACATCAATATTATATCAATATCGTGATAGAAGACTAGATTTAGATTTTGAATAAGGTAATATTGTGATATGGCATAAATTTGAAGTAGGCCTACAGAAGTGATGTAATTTTTTTCTGAAATGACCCACAAAGTCAATATCCATATTATTATTTATTTAGGACTGGGTATCATTTAAAAACGTACAACTACACTTAAAGTGATACTGATACCAATGGAGTACTTCATTCAATACCCATAATGTGAATAGAAGCATTGAATGCATAAAGTGCCACCACTCCCCCACTTTAATTTCATTTTTACACAGATGTATTTTGAAAGACTTCAAATAGTCATATCTTCTAGCTCTGGGTGAAGAGAGGATCGATTACCAGTACCAATACCCAGCCCTAATATTTATCAAACATCTCATCGCAATAATACTTTGTGAAAGCACCAATAGTCATTCCTACAGTATTGTTGCAATGTCGATTATACAGTAGAGGTATTTGGTCAAAAATATCATGAGATATAAAGTATAGATAGAGGGAAATTATACAATTCTTCACACTCATAACTCCAGTTACTAGAAATAAAATTGATTGTGAATCCATTGCTGCTGTATTTTGTGCAGAGGTAAAGAGTATTTTGGCCAGAAGCCATAAAGAAAACCCCAAAGAAATAATATTATGTTGCCTCTCACAGCCTCGACCAAATCAGATTTGACTTGGAGAAATCAGATTCAGTTTCAGCCTTAAACCCTCCTCTAAATCAAGGTTTTAACCTTGTTAAAATGTCCATGTGGTGTTTTTTTAATATGCTACAAACACCACAAAGACATATGAGAAGCAAAATAAGCAATATAACACCAGGGCTGACTTTGAAACTTAAGTTTACCAAAGATTCAGTCAAGCAGGTTTTCCTACATCACAACTGTAAAGAACCAATCATTTATAATTTAAGATAATTACATGCAAAGTCTACCTGCACCAGCTTTTCCTGATAGCTTTTCTTCTGTGCAGATTGGAATGAGCCGAGTCTGTTTATATTACTGTTTGGCCAAGTTTCTATCAGGAGAAAAACACAATAGTTCCTCATCTCCTGATTAGCACTCAGAATCGGTCGGATTAGTGAGGGAACGTTTAGCTACCTGGTTGCGTTAGCTTTTAGCTTCTCTAACAAACCAGCCCGCTAACACCTGTGCACACCACTTCCTCTCACCTATGAGCTGTTGTAGTCGGTCCAGTGCTGCAGGGCTTTGGGGCCTCAGAAGCTGCCGTCTGCTGAACCCTGGTCAAAACTTTGGTGGAAGTGACGCAGCAGAGTTGTAGATAATACTCAGATGGTTGACAGGGTTGCACTGGTCATATTATCTGCATATTTAAGAGTCCCCAACACTATTCCAACTGGGAGCCTGAGAAACTGCTGCACTGCTTTGTGTCACCATGAATGTATGTGCATTATTATATATTTTGTAATTGCTAATGAGGGAGAAGGAGTAGATGTGATTGTAAGGATTTTAAATGGGTAACTATTCTTTTTTTTTTGTGGAGAACCCAAGCAGATTATCTTACATCTTATACATCTTAATACATGTCTGTAGAGGATTTTTAAATACTCAGAGACATTCATCAGTGTTTCTCTTTGCTTCTCCTCGAGGTGTTGAGGACATAGTGCCTGAAGACATCTTAATCTTCATGAGGACACTGTTTGTAGGTGCGCAGGTGTTTCCCTCTGCCTTCAGGGCATCAGCAGTCCTCTGATCACATAATACGATCGGTGACATCGGCTGATCCTCCCAAACACAAAGATGTCCCCAATGAATAGAGTTGTGTGATAGGAACAAGATCTCATATGTCGGTAAAGAACGTTGAATAGCCCGATAACGATACACATCACGATAAGGCTGCGTGAAACCGCAATAAATATTGTGGGACGAGAGAAAAATGTCATATTTTGCTCTAGCTTTCATTGTGATGAAATCAAACTCTTCATGGCAATATTCAAGCCTTTTGTACTTATTACATTGTTAAATTACTCTTCTTGACTTTTTAATCACAACGTCTTTATTGCACTTACAGTAACATAAGTTTAGTTCTTCTCAACTTTCCACCACTGTCTGTCTCACTGCTGCTGCTCGCACAGAACGACCAAAACAGTAGTCTGTCTTTATTTATGTAATTCAGAAATAAAGTGTGTTGAACAGTGATGACTTTCCCCTGAAGCTAACGGTGGATGTAGCTACAGCGATATATTACGTTAACGTAATAAAAGCAGAGCGTCCCCTCTTCTCCTTTTTGTTATTCTCATACAAGCAGGGAACTGTAAGATGCTTTCAAAGTAATTAATTAAATGATGAACGGTGGAGATTATAAAATAGTTGCAGTGTCACTGAAAACCTGTGTAGGCCAACTTTTTTCCACACAAAGAATTGATCAGGAATCGATAATGGCATTGATATCAATAAAATCTTATCCATTCCCATCGCTAATTATTTTTAGTATGTTTTTTGAGAAAGATTGTTTAATTCCAGTTTCTGAAATCTAAACCATTAAACTGGATTTATTTGGGTTGTTGGGACAAAACGAGAGATTTGAAGATGTCGTCTTGGGCTTTGACAAACTGTGATATACATTTTCCACTGTTTTCTGACATTTTATAGAACAAACATCTAATCCATTAATAGAAAGAATAATCATCAGATTAATCAATGATGAAAATAACAATTGTTGGTCTGGTATTCGACATCAAGCTCTGAACACGAGGTCTGTTTTTGCTGCAGCTGCTCACGTCTCTGTATCTTAAAAAATCACTTGTGAATGAATATAGATTACTATAATTATTGGCTAATGACTTGAAATGAATGTTTAATAATTACACTAACTAGTAGCTAGTATTTAGTGTTTGTAATTATAGAGAGAGATGAATAGAGAGAAGGGAAAGCTGAAAGAGATGGAGACGGGATCAGCTCAGTTTTGCAGCCAAATTCACAATAAAGTTCTTTTCTGTTGTCTAAAGATGAGTTGAATATAACTTGATTTGATTTCTCATAAATACGACCAACTTTTGCCCTGCAGATAAATAAATAAATAATTTTATGATCACAACAGAATAAAAAAAAAAAATAGAGCTAAAGCAGCAGTGTTGTGAGATGTTGACATCTAACCCTCATACACCAATTCACATTCATAAATTCCCTGTCAGTCATTAAAATATGTTTGATTAATCTTATGGAATCATATTCATTCATATTCATTCTTCATATTCTATAAAATGTTCTCCTGAATTATAAAATGGTGATTGTAAATGTAATTCCCCCCCCCCCATAAATAAATAAATACAATAAAATAAATAAATAAATAGAATGGACTCTTGCTTTTTGACAGCTTCATTAAGGATTAATCAAACATTTATTAATGGGAATTTATGAATGTGAATTGGTGTAGAGACTACTTATGAGTCAGAATATGAACTGAGTGAGAATATGAGCATATATGACAGAACAAAGAAAAGCAAGAGGGAAAGCAGCAGTGTTATGAGATGTTGACATTTAAAGTGAGCAATCAGAGAAAAAGAAACAAAGTACAAACAGACGAGTGTAAATACCAAATATCAGACATAATATTCTAGCAAACAGAGAGATGAGCTTCAGTATTATGAAGAAGTGACATATTTTTCTTCTTTACTTTTCTAATCCAAGGACCAGATAGTAAGCAGACCGTTTACAGTGTAGTAAACTACACGATAACCCACAATGCATTTGGTTCCTACCCGAGCTGAAATCATCAGGCTGAAGCTGATTTCATTTTAGCTCTAACTCTGTAAATAAACCACTTTATCCACATTTCTAACCTTTTTATGAAGAAAGTAAAGTAGCCCTTTAGATCCACAATGTGACGCTAATTTGTCCAAATAACACCTGTTTAAAGTTTTGTTCCTGAGAATTCGGAGCCACTCAAGTTAGCCGTAGCGAGTAACGTACTTCCTGTCATTTTCACAAAATAAAACACCTGTTGCCTTTTATTATTAAGAAAACCATAACAATATAATTAGTGCTTTTATTTTGAAAACAGGAAGCAAATATACCCTCGCTGTAGCTAACTTGAAACCAGCGAGGTGGTGATCTGTGACGTTTGTATTTTGGGTTTTTTTCAGAAGTAGCGTTGCATCTTGGGTAATGTGAGTGTGAGTAGTCAGCTCTTGATGCATACTCTGCATTTCTGGAGAATCTAGTAAACCATCCAGGAACTTCTCACATACTCTAAATCACATACTACACAGTTGAAACACACTACATACTTCAAATGACGTCAGAGTTAGTACGAGTAGTAGGAAAGTATGAGGTTTCGAACAGACCCCTTGTCCTACTTCTGATGGCATTTCATCGCTCTCCTCCAATTTACAGGATTCTCTGAACCATATACATCACTATAATTTATAGTCTCTTTCTCCTGCCTCATCTTTTTGAGCCGCAGCAGTGTACCTCGACTTCTCTCTGGTCTCCAGGCTTTAATCTTTCCATTGTAGTCTGAAGGTTTTCAACTATCTCACAATGGGTAAACGGTGAACCACGACTGAATATCTGCTGTGTCAGCAGGGAGTCATCGGTCAATTTCATCCATCAAGGATCCCACGTTTTTGTTTTCATGCCATCAAAAGCTGGTTTTAGAGTGTCGAGGTTAAAAAAGTGTGTCTCATTTAAACTTGTTAAAATGAAGCGAGCTGAATTCCTCTTCTGCAGGGCCAAGATGGATTACTATTTATTTTCTCAGGGCCTCTTTGGTGCCGTCAACCATTAGTTGGACTGTGGAGAAGTCAGATCTCTTCAATACACCCTTCATCGTGTGACAGAGAGACCACAGCTGTCAGTAGACTTTTGGCTTTGTCAGAGTCCCGAGTGTTGGAGGCAGCCAAGCTATTAGAAAGAGTGCTGGGCTTTAAAACCAATTAGACATGGTGGCCGAACTGTGTAATTACAACAAAAAGACTTACATTGTGTGAATACATTGTTTGAATGTCACAAACTGCAGAATGACTCATTTCCCTTCAGTCTGATCACATTTTACCCCAAAGAGTTTTATCCCTATTTAAGTTGACTGGGAGGCTAAACAGGAAACAGCTGGTTCGGCCAGTTGAAGTCATCAGTGCACTTGCTCTATGGACCCAATGACGTGGAAGCAAAGCAGAAAAGGGAGAACGTTTTTCATGCACCACTTACCAGCTTTCCTATGAATGAACGGAGTCCTGCCTCAGACACTGTACCCAGTTCTCTTTATAAATTCATGTAGGGAGCCGTGTGCTGCAGGGATTTCAGTGACGTACACACCACTGACACAGCATTGTGAATTGACACCACCTCGCTGTTTATGGTTGGGTAAACTTCAGTCGGGGTTCATCCAACTGTTTCTGCTATTGATGCAGCTTGTTACTTCTGACAGCAGAGTTACTGAAAAAATGACCCCAAGTCAGTACGAAGTGCCTCACACCCTCAAAAATGGTGTCTGGTGTCTGCTCCATCAATCATTTCAGAGTTCCTGAACAGTTTTGTTGTAACCTTTTTTTGTGTACCTTTTTTATATATGTAATGAGTCGCTTACTGTTACATATGTCTGAAGACTTCTCCAGTACTAATGGAGGGAGAGAGAGAGAGAGAGAGAGAGTCCAGACAGGAAGTGTGATGCACCTCCGGCTAGTCGTCAATCGTTCTGCACCAGTGCAAATGTTAACTGAACATTATCAGACATCGCTGTGAATGTGTGTGACAATTTCCTGCATTGTAAGTACTAGATTTGTGGTAATTGGTGTGCAGTACTTACACTCTGACTTTCAGACCCTGATGCCTCCAGTGTACTGTTGCCTGTTTTTTTTTTTTTTCAGTTTATAGGCATAAAAATCTTCAAGCCCAGCCGTGAGCACAGACAATTTAAGAACAATTGCACGCACATACTGGGAGCGAGTCTAGCATGAAAATGATGAATTATAGAGGTCGCTGTGCAGACTACACGCCGTGTTGTTTCTCCTTCGCTCTCTTTGAACTTATCACCTGACACACTTCCACCCTTTCTGTCTGACACCAGTGTTTTCATGTGTTTACATTGTGTGTCTGTGAATGACAGGGACGGAGAGAGTGATTGACAGCCAGCGAGACGGGACAGGCGGCTCCACAGCTGGGGTCTAAAGACAGGAACTGGTATTACATCATCTTTTTTTATTTATTTTATTAATTAATTTGTTGCAAACATTAGAATAAAAACAGATAAAGTAGAATAGCAATGTATCATGTGACAGAAAAAGTGAGAAAACATTGTGGGAAGACAGAGCTGCAACCATTAGACTATTAATTGATTAAGTGACCACAATCAAATTAATCACAACTATTTTCTTAAGAAAAAAAAAACTTAAATTCTCCAATTCCTGCTTATCAAATATGAATATGTTCTAGTTTCTTTAGTCATCTGTGACAGTAAACTGATTATTGGAATTTTAGTTTTATTTTATTGATTTATTTTGAACATGAGAACAAAATCAGATAAAGAAGAAAACATTAATTAGGCTTTACGCCGATCTGATTGGCTATATCGGATCGGCCAATATTTAGCATTTTATGCAATTTGTGAGATCGGCTGTAATGTCTTAATTCGCCAATCCGATCAATGTCATCATGTTGAAACTTTTTGCAGACGCTCCCGTTGCATAGATTGCAGATGGCTCATGTTTTATTTGTCTCATTTACTCTGAAGAAGTTCCACACCACCCACATGTTTGTTTGAATCTGACAGTTAGTTTTGAGCCCTGTCACGGATGTGACGGACAATAAAGTTTTTTGAATATTGAATCATGAGCTGTCGGATTCAAACAAACGTGTGGGTGTTGTGGGCAGACAGATAAAACACAAGCTATTTAACAATCTGTGCAACACTAAAGAACCTCGTGGGGAAGCATCTGCAAAATGTTTCAACAGCACAAATGTACCTGGATAGGAACACGAGGAGGAGCATGCCGAGTTTAAGAAGACGTGATCGGAAAAAATAACACCAACCCATTCAACATATTAATTTAATGAAGAAAAAAATCCTCAGCTGATGCACATATGGGCCCAAACTGCACCCGTTCTGAAAGTTATATTTATTACAATTTATCATATCAGACCCAATTAATTTGATTATATATCTGTGGCTGACATTTCTCCGTAACAGCCATTAATGTTTGTCTTGCGTAATTACCTCTGCTTATAATAGTTTTTACTGCTTATATCAAAATGAAATCAAATTACAGGGTTTGTTTCATTGTGGAGGCGTTCCACCTCGCCTAAAACACAAAGCGCCTGCGCTAATGTCAGAGGAAATATAATATTAGGCTTATTAATATTGACGGGAAACAAGCAGCAGCCATGTATTTAGTGAGAGAAGTGATTGTTTTTTTTTCATCTAGTGACTTCTTTCATGGAGATGAGTCAGAGTCTGGTTCGGCTCAGCAGGTGATTGACTGGTCGATCACATTGTTGGTTCACTGTAATTAATCAGATTGCTGCAACGCTGTGAGAAAGTAGAGCGATAAACGGCCAAGTCAGCTACACAGAGGCACTTTCTAAACTCATCAGGTGAATCACAGGAAACAATGATGACTTCTCGTCTTCTCTTACGTTTGTTTAACAGTTGGAAGTGCAGAGAGACACGAGAGAAATAGTCAAATACTTAAATAGCAGCATGAAAAAAAACAAATGAGATATGATGTGTTAATAAGGCAAGACAAGGCAGCTTTATTTATATAGCACAGTTCATACACAATGGCAACTCAATGTGCTTTACATAAAACAGTAAGACTTGGAAACAAAAAACATAAAAACATGCAATTTGAGAAATAAGAATAAAACCCACACATTAAAACATACAATTAGGGGGTTTAATAGTAATAAAAATATAAAAAATAAAAACAAAGTGCAGAAAAATAGGACGAATAGAGCATTAAATATAAGGTTGTAGCATAAAATAAGTGACAGTGTATCATCTTAATTTTTGGAAACTGACTTTATTTATTTATTCATTTTAATACATCCGTGACGTCACCCATTGGTTTGTGGACTGCTGCTCGGAAGCCAATAGTTTAGAATCTGGGCAGCGCCATCTTGAAAATTTCAGTTGCATGCTGGGAAAAATAAAAACACAGATTCTACTTATATGGGCATGAGGCGGAGCCATGGGCGGAGCGGGGAGGTTGCTATGGTTCCGAGGGCTAGATCTCGAGGACATTGTCCAATCAACCTGTCAATCACGACGTAGCCACGCCCTAATGCATACCCTGCTTTATCGTCAAATATAAAATCAGGGAGGCCAACATTTCACAAATGAACATCATACTGCAATGAAGAAGGCTTTAAACTAGCGATTGAGACCATAAACACATTTTGAAAACGTTTACTGAGGTTAGAAATCAAGTGAGAAGTTGGTGAATTCTCCATTGACTTGTATAGAGACGGTCGCCCCCTGGTGGCCTTTTGATAGAATGCATTTCTAAGTTACTTCCGCATTGGCTTCATTTCAGAGGACCAGAACTCCCCGCCTGGTCAATACCCACTGCCTCCGTCTGTGTTGCGGCTCTGGCGGGCAGCAGGAGCCGTATTTTCTTTCTCTGTACAACATCAGTTTCGGAGCGTGCAGTGTGTTTTAATACCACTGTTTTTACTAAGTGTGGACGCTCACATTATTATAGTTATAGTTATTGTCACAGTTATCTTTCTAGTGTGGTTCTCAGCCCTTCATACTATACTAGATAAGGCTGCAAAGTATTTTGATTATTTTGTGGATTAATTGATTTAAGGGCTTAGTCTATAAAACATCAGATAATAGGGAAAAATGTCTAAGGTCAAATGTCTTTAAATAGCTTTTTTCTGTCTGACCAACAACAAATATTTGCAGCTGTAAATCCTCCTGGCTCGAGCTCCATACTGCTCAAATATGTGTCAGATTATTCCCTTTAAACTCTAAAACACTGTTGAAAAGAACTTCTCTTTATGTCTTTTTAGTTTGTGGCACTAGAGAAGTTTGAAGGTGTTTTTTTTTTTTTAATCTAAAGATCACAGTAAATATCGTTGCTGTTATGTCACATCAGGATATTTCCAGCAGCTACAACAGTCTGAGAAGAGGAAGTGTTGCTTGTTCAAAGGAATCGCTAACTTGAGGCAGATGTACACCAAGAAGTTTGAAAGTAGGTTTGCCTAAAAAAAAAAATAAAATAAACAGAAATAAATCACCTCAGAATGATGATATGTTTCAGGCCTCCAGGCAACACAAATTAGAGCATTGGAAAGTGTGTTTTGCAGTCTTTGATATTCAGTGTGTTATAGCTCCAAACCTCCAAACACACACACACACACACACACACACACACACACACACACACACACACACACCTTATCAGGTAACGTCAGGATCTGGCAGAAAGTTGCTGACTGACTCAGATAAGAGCTGCTTCTGTAGTAATGAGAGTTTGAAACAGACACTATAACTGTTGCATCTTTATCTCAGCACCTCCATCTTTCTCTCTCTCTTTCTCTCTCTCTCTTTCTCTCTCTTTCTTTCTTTCTGTTTCCTCACTTTCACACAAACACACCTTCTTTCAGCGTGTCACTAAATCTCAGACAGCCCGACACACAATTTGTGGTTTCATTCCGCCTTTATCTCCTTTTCTCTCCGTCACAAAAAAAAAAAAAAAAACCAACACGTCTGTCTTCCGTTATTTGGCCTCAGCTGAACTCATTTAAGGAAAACGATTTGTGTCTTCAGGTGACCTAAAAACCATGAAGTGTGTCCTCAATCTAAAGGAAAAACATACACTGCCATCAACCATATTAATCGAGGCCATTGCAATATAAGGAACCTATACATATATCATTTTGGAGCATGTGTGTATAGATGGATCCATCTGTGCTCTGATGTCCAAATGGACTTGACTGATTGCTTTTACAGGAAACAAACTTCCTGAGCTCTCAGCAGGGTCTCATCTTCCTCCTCTTCTGACGTTTATACGTCTTTTGTCTGAGTTTGTCACAGACTGAATGGTTTATTAAGGTTTTAGATTTGTGGACTTAGTTGATTTGATGAATACATGTTGAGGAATCATCTGTGAAGACTCGGTCTTTCAGGACTTGGTTTTCCAGGCAGGGTTGATAGATTTGATTGAAGTAGTACTCAAATCTACAAAGAAGAGGAGAGAAGAGGTTTCCCATATTCCGTTTTATTTTTTACCAAATTCCATTTTTTGCATTTTCATTTTTGGAAATTACGTTTTTTCTGATTTTAATTTTTGAGAATCCTGTTTTTTTTTATACCTTTTTACTCCTCAGGAACTCCTTTCAAAATCCAAGTAATCTTCCATTAATCCATTAATCTTATGACCCACTTCTAAAACCTTTTTAACCTACAGTTGTGAGCTTTACTGCATGCATGTGTACACCATGCTGCAAACTGGTAAACTAGCATAGCTGCAGAAACTGCTGTAGGTATTGTTATCAGGATATGAGTGTGATATTTTGGTATCAAAATTTTGGTTACAAAATCAGCATCTTTTCTGAGCTTACAGCAGAACAACAGACAAATCAGTCATCATTTGAGATACTAAAAGCAGTCTACCTTCAAGAATAAAACTTCATCAAAACATCAGCATCAGATGGAAAGAAGTCTGACCTGACTGTAATAAAAGCAGTTTTGGATGATAGACTCTCAGCTTGTTCTGTGGAGTTTCTCCTTTTTATTTTTTAATTTTTTTGGATTTGGATTATTCTGACTTTAAGACTGTGTACCACCAATAGAGGGCACTGTGTGAGCAGTATAGTCCATGCCACGGCTTTTCTAAGTAATACTTGGCTTAGGTTTTAGTCAGAAGAAGAGTCGGAGGGAACTTAATTACCCTCTTCAGGTTTGGGAGGGTTAGACAGCTGCAACAAGAACACAAACAAAACAAAAGAAGATGAAATTGATTTTCTTTTTGCTTACATTTTTTTTGCATCTTATTTCAAAGACGTTCTCTTATCTCAGTAGAAATACGTCTTAGCTCACGAGAGCTGAATTAATTACTTTGAAATCTCAGAAGTCTTTACCGGCTTAAATTGTAAAATGATCTGTTATCTTGGGGAGCGAGCAGAGATTAAATAGTCATCGTAAGTTCATCAGCTGCAGAATATTTTGATAGGAGAAAGATTGATATCGCATTATTGCAAGAATGCAGCTGCAGCTCATTCAGCACGCGACTGCCAGCAACTTCTAAGGAAGCTCAACATATTATACCAGCTATCAGTGTGCAAGAGACATGAATTAACCCTCCTGTTGTCCTCGAGTCAAGGGAGGAAGGGAGGAAGGAAGGAAAGAAGGGAGGGAGGGAGGAAGGAAGTAAAGGAGGGAGGGAGGGAGGAAGGAAGGAAAGGAGGGAGGGACGAGGGAGGAAGGAAAGAAAGAAGAGAGGAAAGAGAGGAAGGAAAGAAAGAGAAAGACAGATGGAAGGGAGGGAGGAAGGAAGGGAGGAAGAAGGAAAGGAGGAAGGAAAGAGAGAAGGACAGATGGAAGGAAGGAAGAAGGAAAGCAGGAAGGAAGGAAGGTAGGAAGGAACAGCTAAAACAGACGGTTAAAAATACTGTTAATTGTCTATAAATCACTTAATGATCTCCTGTGTAACCAACAGACTTCTTAAAGCTGCAAACTGTTACAGGATTAAAACAGAATATGGTGAAGATGCATTCAGCTGTTAATAAATTCTTGCTACTTCAAAAAAAAATAATGTTCATATTTGGCTTTTAATTGCTATTTTTCTGCCTTTTTATTCTTTTAAGAACATTTTTATCTTCTTATGTAAAGCCCTTTGAATTGCCTCAGTGTATGAACAGGAGCTATGAAAAAGAAAAAGAAAGGCAAACAATCAATCAGTCAACCTTTAATTAAATAACACCTTTCTTACAGGTTAATGTTAGTTCAAAGTGTTTCACAGTTCATTGACAAGCTGCTAATTAGACAGAACAAGAGATATAGAGTTAAATCTTTCTTTTCTGCAGTAAATAAAACAAAGTGAGTGATCATTTTAATGCATAGAAACCTTAAATGTAGTGTTTTCAAAAAGGAGAGTGGCATAATTGGCATAATAAATCAGTTTAATGGTAAAAATGTGTCTTTTTGTTTTCTGTATATGAGCCTAAATCTTTTCATCCTGCATCCTGCTGCAGTTTATTGGACGTTTTTAAAAGGATTTTCAATCTTAAGGTCAATCAATTAATCAATCAATCTTTATATATGGCACCTTTCATAGAGGCTTAGTGTAGTTCAAAGTGTTTTACAGTTAGTTGATTGACAACTTGATAATAAAACAGAACAAGTGACAAAGAAAAGGAATAAAAGACAAAAATTGAGTTTAGAAAAAATTAAATAGATTAAAAAAATAAGTAAAATAAGAGAAAGGTGTATTAACAGAGTAAAAAACTGGGTTATAATAGATTAAAAACACAAAATAAAAGGTAAAATGAAATAAAAGAGATGATGTGAACTCTGCTGCTGATCCTAGATTAGCACTAAAAAGTCTTGTGTGTCATTCATTGATTTCATACTTGGAGAATCTATCACACATTTTACTCAGCAGGACATAAAACATACTACTGGAATAAACAGGAACATGGTTTTGAATGCGATCATCCGTATTAACTAGAGCTGTCAGTCGATTAAAAAAATTAATCCCATTAATCACATGGTTGTCCATAATTAACTCATGATTAATCACAAAATAATCGCATCTTTTGTATCTGTTCTAAATCAACCTTAAACTGATATTTTCAATTTTATAATCATATATCAATAAAGGGGTAGCCAAATACTTGATTTCTGCAAATGCAGCATATTTATTAGTCCCCATAAGTGCAAACTACAAACCAAAAGATGCAAAGGGAAAAATAATATATTATATATACACTCAACCCCAACAAAAATAACAGGTTGGTATATCACACACTACATACAGCGTTGTAGTACTGATTTTTAAAGTGCAGGAACGCCCAATGCATGCTGCAGAAAAAAACAATAAAACAAAAACAAACAGTGCAATACAGAATAGGACTCAAATAAGTGCAGTTAGGCATAATGTAACCTATAATAATAACAGCTATTCAGCCATAGTAAAAATCCAAAACACAAAACATAATAGTATCCAGTACACTTATGTTTTCTTGGGACTCTCTGGACTGAGCCAGTCGCTCAAACAGACGAGCCTGTTGACATTTTCAGCTAACAGGGAGGCTCGCTTCTTCTGAACAATGTGCCCAGACAGTGAAAACAATCTCTCACATGGTACAGAGGTGGCAGGTGTTGCCAGGTACTTGCGTGCAAGGCGGGCCATCAAGCTGTGTGCACCTTCATGGTTGGACCACCACTCCAGCGGACATGCCTCCAAGTCAATAGTGGGCTCCGCCCTGTAGCGGGCTAGACAAGTCTCAATAGTGTCCTCCTCGTCATCAGTTGAAGACTCTGCGAACATGAGAGCTAACCTTTTCTTGGGAGGCTCAGACGTCGTCGGTTGTTCCGGTTGGGCAGGGCTTATCCCCCTGAGCAAGGCAGTGATGGAACGCCACACCCCAGCCCTGTCAGCTTTGTTGAGAGACTTTAGGTCCTTAAACCTCGGGTCGAGAGCCGTCGCAACCTTAAGCCATTCCATGTTGGTTTTGTCTTTTCGCTGATCCAGATCGTTCATGAGGGCCTCCTTGAATTTCGCCAGGTATGCTGGGTCATCCTCAGAGACCTGCATGGCATTGTAGAGATGGGACAGGGCTGGCAGGACCACTGAAGAGGATACATACTTCTCTCCTCCCAGGAGTTCAGTTATGTACCTGCAGAACAGAGAAAACATAAGTTAGAATTGTTAAGATGAACTACATAGGGCTGAGGATCCCCCCCCCCCCCATGACACAAACAGCTTTCTTTCTCTCTTGCCCTTTCCTCATTTCTCTAACACATCCCCCATCTCTCTCTATCACACACTCCCAGACCCCTTCCCCCATCACCCACATGCACGCACGCACGCACACACACACAAGAACAATATCAATCATTTACCTGCAGGGTTCCAGCACTGCCTCCAGCTTCTGCAGTTTATCCATCTCTGCTGGTGTAGGCATGGTGACTTTGGTTGTATGCAGGGCCAGGGTATTTTTCAGTGGTTCTTTATTTTTAAGAACACTCCTCACCATCTCTAGGGTGCTGTTCCACCTAGTGGAAACGTCCTGTGTGAGAGCATCTTTTGGTAAGCCATGAGCAACTTGCTGCTGCTCCAGTCCTGCTGCATTTGGTGGGCTGTGTTTGAAATGTCCCACAACTTT
Organism: Scomber japonicus; assembly: GCF_027409825.1. NCBI lineage: Eukaryota > Metazoa > Chordata > Actinopteri > Scombriformes > Scombridae > Scomber > Scomber japonicus. Next base: position 29,913,733 of record NC_070585.1, on the reverse strand, counting down.
CCTGCACTTTGCCAGTACACCATCAAATGGGCTGTTATTTAGAGTCACTGTGATGGCTCGTTGCAGCAGGTGTGCGGCGCAAGGCATGTGTTCAAAGGGGAGCTCCCTGGACGCCGCTATCATATTGCGTGCACTATCGGTGGTCAATGTGCTGACTTTGTTTTCAATGTCCCACTCCTGAGCTACTTTCATGAAGTGCTCTGCAACTGTGTTGGCCAAGTGCCTCTCCTCTGTCTTCATAACAGTCAACACATGAGACTTGAGCACCCACTTGCTGTCAAAATAATGTGCTGTGACGCCGAGGTAGCTGTGATTACCGAGTGAGGTCCAGTAGTCACCAGTGAGCGCCACAGTGCTAGTCTGAGCTACAGCCTCCGCTACTTTGGCTCTCTCACCTTCATACAAGTCGTGCATCTTTGTTGTTGTAGTAGTTCTGCAAGGCAGTGCATACGTATAGTCACCGGAGGCGATGCGAATGATGTTGCGCAGACCCTCGTCCTCCACAATACTAATCGGCCTGCAAGACGTAGACACCCATTTAGCTAGCTCTGTTGAAAGTTGGCGGGTGGTGGACACGTCTAGTGGTCTCCGTGCCACACCACCCAGAGTCGTTTGTTTTAGATTAGAGGGTGGCGGAGGGCTCTCCGCGTCAGCTGTATGCTTTGCAGCTAAGTGATACTTCAGACTGCTCGTGCTCCGGTGGAAACTAAACACAGATTTACAGTAAATGCATATCGCTTTTGTCCTGTCAATACCACCATCTGGCAGGGCTTTGAAGATAAACTTTCCATTCAAAATCGACGTCGCCTTATCCATGTCTCTCAGTGTCTTTTTTGTTGCTTTTGTTGTGTATAAACGCCGGCTGCAAGCGTGTCCTTTTTCTTGCAGGTGTGTCAGTCATAGGGCGTTAGCTTGCCGAGGTTCGCGCCTCTGTATAGTCAGGCAACGCCCATATGACCGTCTCCTACTACGGAAAGACCAAAGGCTCAAAAACAACGGCCGCGCGTTAATCGTGCGTCAATTAAATTGACGGCGATAAGGGTGCGTTGGATTAACTAGTTAATAATGCGCTAATTTTGACAGCTCTAGTATTAACACAATAGTCTTCACATCTGCTGTAATAAAGCTGAAGTACTGGAGCTTGAAAGAAAGCAAACATTATTAATTGAAAAGCAACAACACATTTATAATCAAGAGAAGAAGAAAGATCTACTGAGGGTTAAAGCTGAATTAAATAATTAAATGCTACGTATACACGAAAGGCAGAGTTCCTAGTTCATAAGAGCGAGACAAACAGAATATCTAAAGACTAGTAGACCTACTTACTAACAAAAAAAAAATCATCAGTAATGATCAAACGTCACATATTGCTTATATAACAACAGAGCATGAGGTTTAATGCAGAATATCAACATTATTTTCAACAGTTTTCTTCATTGGAAGTAAAACCTACGCACTTTCTCTTTCCTTTGATGGCTTAAATATCTCAAAAAATAACAAAAAAGCTAATTAATAGACTTATCTCTCCTTTTGATTTAGATTAATTATATATTTTTTTCATTATTAACCTTTATTTTACCTCGTAAGACCTTTTTGAAGTCCTAAATCCTAATTTAAATGTCGAGAAACAACAATGGTAACAATGCAAAACAATTTTAGGTAGGTAAATAGAAGAAAATAAAATGATGAATGAATAAAAGCAAATAGAAAAGATTACGAAGAAGTTAAAAAGACTTGCAAACAATTAAAGTAAAGTCTGAAATACGTCATTGAACATCTTTTAACAGCAGTAAAGAATCTAATTTTAAGGCCCTTTTGCAGATTGTTCCAAGTGTGAGGTACTTTATAAGAGAATGACATTGTTCTTATTATGAAGCACTGAAATGAATCGTGTTAAATCAAAGTTTTACTAAAAAAAGAAAAAAAAGAAAAAAGGGAAGGATAGGAATTTATGCTGAAATTACCATCCGGTGTCTCTACTTAATGGAGCCATAAAGTTGGAGGTGTCTTCGTGTCTTGAATCAGCACTGCCTGCTTTAGTCCACACAGCTCAATCAGGATTTGTTAAACAGAGATCTGCAGCGGATAACTTCAGTCATCTTTTACATTTTATAGACGCAGCATCTAAATATACTGCGACAGACTATTTATGGTTCAAAACAGACTTAGAAGTTGCACGTTGTGGAAGTTTACAGGCTGCTTTTGTTAATGTAAAGATCAATAATCCTGAACCCAGATGTTGATGCATCTTGACCATAGACTGTATAAAAGAAATGGATGTAACAGACGTTACGTCACCCATTGGTTTGTGGACTGCTGCTCAGAAGCCAATAGTTTCGAATCTAGGCAGCGCCATCTTGAAAATTTCAGGTGCATGCTGGGAAAAATAAAAACACGGATTCTACTTATATGGGCATGAGGCGGGGCCATCGGCAGAGCCATGGGTGGAGCGGGGAGGTTGCTATGGTTGCGAGGGCTGGATCTTGAGGACATTGGTCAATCAACCTGTCAATCACGACGTAGCCACGCCCTAATGCATACCCTGCTTTATCATCACATATAAAATCAGGGAGGCCAAAATTTCCCAAATGAACATCATACTGCATTGAAGAAGGCTTTAAACTAGCGATTGAGACCATAAACACATTTTGAAAACGTTTACTGAGGTTAGAAATCAAGTGAGAAGTTGGTGAATTCTCCATTGACTTGTATTGAGACGGAAGACCTTTTGACATCGAAATGGTCGCCCCCTGGTGGCCTTTTGATAGAATGCAGCTCTAAGTTACTTCCGCACTGGCCTCATTTCAGAGGACCAGAACTCCCCGCCTGGTCTTGACTGACTTGTTTCTGTGTGAATTATGAAGACTTTGCAGATGCTGAAAGCTAAGTTTATTAGATTTGATCAGGGATTCAGGTTCAACACATGGGTTTGATTCTCAATCCATTTTGTATTAAGGCTCAACCCTAGAGAGATTCTCAATCCTCCTTTAATTAAATATCTATAGTGGTTTTTGCTCCTTTGCAGAGATCCAACCTGTGGTCCACTTGAAGTCTTGTCAGTTACCTTTTAAGGGTCTTATCTGACATTTTTTTCAAGCACCGGTGTTACACTGTATTTAGTGACCCATTAGATTAACCTGTAAGAGGCTAGCACCGTGTTTATGTCACTGAATCATATCACAGACTCTTGAGCCAGCTGTTGTAGTTCAGCCTGAGCAGATATCATGTTAATATGAGGCCTTTTAACTTTAAAGAGACCCAACATTCCCACATGAGCAACAGTGGCAAGAAAAAACTCCCTTTTAACAGGAAGAAACCTCAGAACCAGACTCAGAGTGGGCGGCCATCTGCCTCGACCGGTTGGGGTTGAGAGGAGAGAAAGGGGAAGGATAGAGGAGAGACGCACAATGAAAATCAACAATGAAGCTAGAAGGTCTGGGACTGGAATCTGTCATCCGGACGTCTACAGGCCTAAATTACCTGTGAGACCAGAAAGCACAGACAACTCCAGGGAAGAAGTTTAGGTTATTGAATGCATTAATAGAACATGAATGTTAATGGATATAGATGGATGGATGGATAGAGAGAGAGAGAGAGAGGAGGAGAGAGGACTTTTATAAGACTGTTGGGGAAAATGAAGCAGTGATGCTGGCTGTACTTAAACCATCTCCACAGCGTTCAGATGAAACTGCCTGTCAATGTAGTTTAACCTGAGAAGATAAAGTGTAGTTTGTTGACTGTCACTCATGTTTAAGTTCCTCTCCAATAATGTGTGTGTTATTATTTCTTCAGCTGGATGTTTGAGCTTCATCAAGCAGAATGATGCTTTGTTTTCAGTCATCTGCTGCAAGTTTAAAGTTTCTCTGAGCTCCATCTAAGACCTGAGTTAAAGGCATGATTGGGTCTGTTCGACTACTCGTACTAACTCTGACGTCATTTGAAGTATGTAGTGTGTTTCAACTGTGTAGTATGTGATTTAGAGTATGTGAGAAGTTCCTGGATGGTTTACTAGATTCTCCAGAAATGCAGAGTATGCATCAAGAGCTGACTACTCACACTCACATTACCCAAGATGCAACGCTACTTCTGAAAAAAACCCAAAATACAAACGTCACAGATCACCACCTCGGTGGCTACAGCGAGGGAATCTTTGCTTCCTGTTTTCAAAATAAAAGCACCAATTCTATTGTTATGGTTTTCTTAATAATAATGGTAACAGGTGTTTTATTTTGTGAAAATGACAGGAAGTGCGTTACTCGCTACGGCTAACTTGAGCGCCTCCGAATTCTCAGGAACAAAACTTTAAACAGGTGTTATTTGGACAAATTAGCGTCACATTGTGGATCTAAAGGGCTACTTTACTTTCTTCCTAAAAAGGTTAGAAATGTGGATAAAGTGGTTTATTTACAGAGTTAGAGCTAAAATGAAATCAGCTTCAGCCTGATGATTTCAGCTTGGGAAGGAACAAAATGCATTGTGGGTTATCGTGTAGTTTACTACAGTGTAAATGGTCTGCTTACTATCTGGTCGTGCATGTAGTGTGAAGTATAGAAGTATGTAGTATGCGGTTTCGAACAAAGCCATTGAGATTCGTGTGTGATGTGGAAACCTGAAGCCTGCACTGCTCAAACACAGAGAATAGACTTTACAGTAGAAGTAGAAGAATGAGACATCTCATATCCAGCAGTTAAACTTTTGAAATGAAATCCAGTTAAATATTCATGGTTTGTTCTTAATGAGGAAGAAAGGGCATGTGTCATTTCAAGTTTTTTTTTTTTTTTTTTGTGGAGGAGAGAAAAACACATCAGACACAATTTATTATTCCTAGCGGAGGATTTTTATGTCCTGAAACACGCCCGGAGGGGATGTTTAAATGAAAGCACTGCTGCTCACTGTTATCATCTGAACTGCATCCCCACGACATGACTGATTGATCCAGCCTCCAACTGTTCGGCTCAGGAAGTTCCTCAGTCTACACGAGCTCCTGACTCACCCAGAAAATGATTTTACCGTCTGGCTGAGTCACGCCATCGTTGTACACGAGCATATTCAAATTACCCATGATTTCCTCTGATAACACTAATCCTGTCTGGAGAGGACTTTAAGGTTTTTTTTTTTTTTTACTTTTTTTCTCCAGACTGTGACGAAACCCACATGAACAGAACACGAAGCAGCAAGAACTCCAAAGATGACTTCAATCAGTGATCGTAGAAGATAATAATCTTTTATTCATATTGTCTTTACAATATTGAAAAACAAAATGGAAAGACAGCATCTTAATAAAATCTCTCACAGAGAAACAACAGGGCAAAACAATGGGGGGGTATTTCGGAGGCCCACATTGATCTTTTTAAAAAAATAAACTATGAATGAAACGAGCGAAAACAAATGTAACGTACATTCAAGTTGAAGTCACATTCTGCACAGACGACGACACACAGATGCAGACTGTATGTACAACACAATAACTCTCCATTATAAAGATCTGCTTTTTGTACAAATTTAACAATAAAAACCCCCAACAACTTGTTTTTGATCCAGACAGCAGTCACAGTTAAACCACCAGCGATAAACGAACCTGCAATAAAAGCACTAAACAGGAGGATTCAGTGATGTTTGTTGTTCTGACGCCTTCAAATGCAACCATTTTGGAAAATAAGTCGAAAATATGAATATTTCAGAGAGGATATAGACCTATTAAAACTAAAACAGCATGATTTTAAACATGATTTTCAAATAAAATCTGCTTTAAAAAGCTGAACAAAGTAAAAAAAACATCAGAAATAGTCAAATGTGTGATGGGAAACTGCACAGAAATCCAGATTATTAACCTCAAAGCTCATAAATCATCATTTTCTTGGCTATTTTTTCCATGATAATTATTTTAAGTGTTTTCTCCTATTATCCAAACTTTAAAAAATATAACTGGATAAGCGAGACCAGATTCATGCTATTCTTTCTAGTTGGAAAATGTAATACTCTTAATTTTTTGAGGATAAAGTCACACTTTAAAGGAATAATCTGACTTTTATTAAAGTAAAATTAGTAAATCAATACAGCTTAAAGACAAGAAGTAAGAAGGAACTGCTTGGTTTAACTTCTCCAGCAACTCCAGCAGCTGTTTTTATTTAGATAATTTGTGTGTGTAGAAATAGAAAGTGAGAAATTGTAAGTTAATAAGCATTTGTTCTCAGCATTGAAGTATTTCATAGCTAAACCGGATCCAGAGGCTTTTAGCAGCATCTCACAAGTTTTCTCTTCATATAAAATCCTCAGAAAGAAACTTAGTACACTTCAGTAAAACTAAAGAAAACCCAGGTGTGAAAGGATTTGACTAACAGGATCTAACATATAATTCTTTATACTTTATAATACTTGTTAATAAGAAGTTTTCTTAGTTTTCTCTCTTTGTGCTTAAAGTTCCCTCAATGACATTTCAGGATATTCTTTGTTTTTTTTGTGCGTTTCAGATTGCAGATTTCATATAAAAGGTAATCTTTGTAAATCAGATATACCAAAGAAAGAAAAGATCATGAGATAAAATCCATAAAAACAACATGATATGTCATGAAAGTCTGTTTTTGTGCTGCAAAAGCTTCTAAATCACATTTTTTCTCAGTCATCCTTTTTTTATTGTGCCAACGCTCCGCAGCAGCAGCAGCAGCTCAGCTCAGCTCCACCCAGCACTGACTAACTATGTATTAATATTTGCAGTGAGCGTGCGTGCTTTGATTTAGCCTATTAAGGTGCCAGATGTGAGAGATTTGGGCTTTAAGGACATTAAGAACAAACAAAAATGAGTCGGTGCCCATCTGAATCAACCTGATGTCCGTTAACGCCTGCAAGTTACAACAAATGTCTTCTTCTAGTTACAGAAAACAGCGCCAACATGTCTTGTTTATCTCCTCAACTTCTCACAGCTATGTAAAATAAAAATTCAGCTCATGTGGGTTTTCATATTAGTCGCATCATGTTTACATACAGGCAGCAGCGGTAAACATCTGGTGCCAAAACACAAAGTGTCCAAACAGCTGGAACATCTGACTTTTGTTTTTGAGATCTGATCTTTTGAAATTCACACAAAACGTCCCGTTGGAGGTGGAGCACGTGTTGTTTGGTCAGGATAATCATATCACACGCTGACATTTCAGGTTGTTATATAGCATCGGATCTCGCTGAGCTGCTGAGCTGCTGCGTCTGAAAGCGGACTTAAAGGATAAAACTGCTGAGTGCGGAAACATCTGTTTGTTTGTTTGTTTTTAACGCCGTGTCAACTCATACATAATTCATGTGGCCTCTGTACGCTACAGATCATCCACATACTGTGCGTTTGTTGAATTAACCTTCATTAAATTCATTATTGCTGAAACAGGCAGATGCATGACTGACACAGGTTTGTTTTTTATAGGAAGCCAATTAGATAGAAATAAATAAGTGTGAATGCTTTAAGAGCGGACATGTTAATTAAGCTCATTAAGGACTAAATGATTGGGTTGTTTTCTCTATTTTCTATCAATTTAAGTACTTTTGGGGGATTTTAATTAACATTTTTTGGGTGCAAGTTTTCATTATGTTTCATCAGTAAACTAAAATGATTAAAAAAAAATTTTTTTTTTTTTGCTTATAGTATTTCCAAGCAGAAATCCCATCATCATTATCATCATTTACTAGTTCAGAAGTAATAAAAATGTCAGGATTTACTTCTTTTTCATATCTTACATGACACTGCAGGAGATTTAAAAAAAAGACTAAAAAAAAAAAAAGCAATCAGGAAGAAGTCAGCTTGTGCTCTACATAAACATGACGGAGATTTTCCTCATGTTTCATCATCAACAACATAACGAGAAATATTTGGCAGATTAATACATTGATACAGACAGTAATTGGTAATCACAATCCTGCAAGAAGTTTGTTTTCTCCTTTTTAAAAAACCCCCAAAAGAGTCAGATTTGAGTTGTGAATACGGTGGCTTTAAACTGTCACACAGTTAATTTAAGAAATGCTTTTCAGGCTAAACGACACATTCACTTGTTAACACGCCGCATAATTCACAACAAGCTCTCCAACCAAACAACAAAAAACATCATCTTTTTATCTTGAGGCTCGTATATTTACACCATTTAAAATGGCTGCATAGACATTTCTTTCTTTACTCGCTCCGACATCCAACGCTAGAACTTGATCACAAACATTAAAAGTATCACTCCTCCTGTGAAGAAACGTACTGTAATCTAGTTCACGCTAATTAGAAATGTACAGAATTTACAGTTTATGGAAATGAGCTCGAGTTAAAATACACGTCACGACTTACATCACTCATTAATGGCTTTAATTATGTTTTTTGTTTTTTTTTTATTTTAAATGAGGATCCAGCCCCCTTCATTATAACAAGACAGCAACAATTAACAACAGTAAGCAGATTTAAAGAGTTGGATGAAATGCATGAAATGTGCTAAACGTAATTTTTAATACCTTTTTTTTTTTTTCAATGATTTGAAATAGTGATTGAATGTTAGACACACATGAAAATGAGTGTGTTGTTCTGACATTCCTGTAGGGGTTTCTTTTCTTTCTGTTTTTTTTTTATAACCAAATACATCTCACATGAACACACACAAGCATTTTCCTTTCACACAATGCAGCCGTCCTCATTAAAAGAGTCATTTCTTAACGAGTGGCGTCATGTGAATGTCACGCGGGTGCATTGTCATGACAACAGCTGGGGTTTTTTGGGGGTTTTTTTTCCCTCCACGTTCCTGCCGTCTCACATTCAATCACATCACAGGGTGCAAAGTAATACAAACCATTTATTAATGTTTGGCAGAGCTGAAATGGATGTTGTTGCTTTTTAGGGTTTTTTTTTTTTTTTTTTTTTAAGAGTGGGTGGTTGCTAAGTGAAATGCAGGAGATCTATGTAGATGGACTCCTCTCTTCTTCTTCTCCTCCACTTTTTGAAACTTTTAAGTGTTGAGTTTTTCGCCTTGATCTAACTTTAAAAACAACAAAAAAACAGTCCAGTCAAATCAGTAATACTGTTCACGATTTCACAACTTAACGAGCGCTGTCTCTCTCTGCAGCAGTCTCTCTCCACAAACATGAACTTTTCTTGAACTTCTTCCTCTCAAAGTAACCGAGGAGTCCTGAATTTACCCCCGCCGCTGCCCCTCTCCTCCTCCTGTCTAGTCTGGCACAGCGAGACTACACTACTTTTAAAAAATAAAATAAAATCAAACAAATGAGAGATATCTGAACTGTTGTCTCATATGGCGTCTCTCATCTGCAACAGAGCGGGGGAGGAAATACTCAGATCTCACAGCGAGACACTGCTGAGCTGCTGTTCTGTAGTTTCAAAGTCCCATCTGAGAAGCTGCCTTACATTGGAGGAGTAGAGGAATGGGTAGCATGTGTCGCAGTCTTTATGGTCCCCAATATTATTAGAAGTCTTTAAGTGAATAATTACTGGCAGGGACGCAAATTTTTATAGCCTTCAAACCCCAACATCCGCCTTAAAACATCACCTCCTCACAGCTTCCGTAGTCGCTCTCCACCATGCTGGAGCCGTCGTAGCTTCTCGGGTTTCGCCCCCCAGCCGGTCGCGTTTGAGGCTGAGCCGTGTTAGCCGTCGGTGGCGTCGGGCTAGTTTGCTCGGCGTAAGACGGCATGGCAACGCTCAGACGCATGCTGAGTCTCTTATAGCCTCCCGAGACGTTGTCAAGGCTACGGGCGTGCTGGGTGGGGTAGTAGCTGATGGCAGTGTACTCGTTGGGGCATTGGGAGCTGGGGAGAGGAAGCCCGTCAGGACCCAGGAAGTCGTCCAGGTTCTGGTTACTGTAGCAAGGCGGCAGCGGGGCGCGGCGGTCGCAGCGGTCCAGAGGGAACGGGAAGCCGCCGAATCGAGAGTTCCTCCTCGACTCCATGGTGGAGGTGGAGTAGGTGTCCTCTACGATGTCGAACTGCGGGAACTCCTGGACGGTCGGGCGGCCGTAGTAGTCGGGATCTGCTGGGTAGACTGAGGACAGAGAAAGAAATATTAATATTATAATACATTTAAAGTATCACAATCATACAAAATCACATATAATTAACACATTAGAGAGAGCTGGAGTAGAATAAATGCTTATTACTTGCCGACAAGATGAAACTGAAAGTAGAGCTTGACTGATCTAATATTTATTGCATTGCATTAAATCATATAAAGTATCATCATTACATATTTTATACACCAAGTTCATTTCAGCTATGAAAAGTTTCACTCGGTACAAAAAAAAAAAAATCTTCTTATCGTCCAATTTTATTATATTTAATGCTCATATTTTGAGATTAGGAATCTTTCCAACTTCTTTTCAATGGAGCACCAAGCCGATAACATTTTACATAATTTAAACACAAATTAAATGTGTCTACCTGACTGTGAACCTCACTGGAATACTTTTATATGAGGATTGCTGAGTTTTATGTCTTATGTTATATAGTATATTTATAATTGTCAATCAATACTTGTTGTCACTGAAAGATAAATATTCATAATCACTGAGAGATGCTGCTGCAGGACCAATCTGAGCAAGTTGAAGGTCTATTTTGCATTAAATCCTTCAGTGTAGGTTTGAAGTAGCATTGGTTTGATTAGTGTAACAGGAAGAAGAGAGAGCACCACATTTACTATAAAAGGCAGATGACAGATTCCGACTTCTAGTGACTGAAGTCGTAGAAACATCCACTTGTTCTGTTTCTATAGAATTTACAATCACACTGCCATTCGGACTATTCAACGCTAACCCTGATGGTTAAGCTCATTCAGCTTGTTTGTGCACTGAATCCATACATATTTCTTTGAAACTAAACTCAAAGCAACCTTGACGTATTTCTCTAACAATAAGAATAATCCTGGATGTAAAGTCAGACCTGATAGACTTTGGAAACCTGCCTCTGCACTGTGCGGTAGGTGAACGGTGTCAGTCTGATTGCGGAGGACGCAGCTCGTTGACAGCTTTGAGGTGAGTCACACTTGTTTATTTTCCCTTTTAGCTGTCATTGTTCTCTGCATGAACATACATAGATGGTTTAAATCAGGATTGTTCAACGTGTCAGCGAGGACGGCAGTAAAAATAATGTGAGCAAATAAACCTGTTGACACAGAGCTGCCTGTGTTTATTAATATGAAAGAGTGTTTTTCTGCTTATTAAATATTATTTTTATATCTTAATGTTTGAATTTGAACCAAACTCAGAATTGATTTTGTGATCATGTCGATTGATGCAGTTGAAATTGCTCCAGGCAGAAAAAAAGAGGATTTAAATAAAGTTATAACGACATCAGAAATTACAAGTTTTTTTTAAGATTCTGCTTCATATCATGTGGAAAAGATATTCTGCCTTTGGGAAAGTTTGCAGGAAAGAGAGAGAGAGGGAGAAAAAAATGTTATTACAGATATATTTGGTGGTATCTGTGCATTGCAAATGAACTGAAGTTCCCCCTGCTGTTACCATGGCGATGATCCTGCTGACTGAGCGGCAGGATAAAATGAGACGATGTGTGTCGGCTAAACAGGAACAAGAAATGTCAGCACAGAAATGCCAAAGTTGTTGGAGCTGCAGACGGTATGTAAAACGTCCAGTTTAATACGTGTCTTTATCACGACTCCTCCACAGCCAAGTTCACAAATGTTACTTCATGTTTATTTGATGATTTAAACTCATACATCGTTACCAGACTTTTAAACTGTTAAATAATAGGTATTGATATCATTATGAGCCTGACTCCAATACACAACTGATGCTGTTATACGGACAATTTTGAGTTTATAATAAAAATGTTTTACTGAGAATCCAAAACTTTCTAGCACTGAAAGAATGTCAGACTTATTGTCTTCTTGACTTATTTTATGACCAAACAACGTCAGATTTCAAACGTAATTCAACATTGTTTTGACATCATCTGCTTTTATTTGGCAGATGAAAGTGCAGAAAGACAGGAAGAGAGTGATATGACAATGAGCGTCCACCGAAGGCTCGAATCCAACTGCAGACATTACGTTTATGTGGTATAAGTCTTGACCATAGACTGTATAAAAGAAATGGACGTAACATCCATGACGTCCACCATTGGTTTGTGGACTGCTGCTCGGAAGCCAATAGTTTCGAATCTAGGCAGCGCCATCTTGAACATTTCAGGTGCATGCTCAGGTGGATGAGGCGGAGCGGGGAGGTTGCTATGGTTGCAAGGGCTGGATCTCGAGGACATTAGTCAATCAACCTGTCAATCACGACGTAGCCACGCCCTAATGCATACCCTGCTTTATCGTCAAATATAAAATCAGGGAGGCCAAATTGTCACAAATGACCATCATACTGCATTGAAGAAGGCTTTAAACTAGCGATTGAGACCATAAACACATTTTGAAAACGTTTACTGAGGTTAGAAATCAAGTGAGAAGTTGGTGAATTCTCCATTGACTTGTATAGAGACAGAAATGGTCGCCCCCTGGTGGCCTTTTGATAGAATGCAGTTCTAAGTTACTTCTGTGTTGGCCTCATTTCAGAGGACCGGAGCTCCCCACCTGGTCTTGACCCTCCTAAAAAGCTAACTCAAAAGGTATAATTTCATTTAAATGAGGCTTATTGACTATAATCTCCAAAAATATGTGTAAAACCTGTGGTGGAATAAAGTTGGCTTGAATCAGCGATGCCTAACACAAAGGACCATAATGTGGCTGCAAGTTTTCATTTGATCAACAAAGCAGCAGCTCAACCAGGCTAGACTCATTTAATCAACTGATCTCAGTCTTCAGACGGTTGATTGGTCTAATTATGTGTGCTTTGATTGGGTGGAACAAATACCTGCAGGCACACAGCCCTTTATAGAGTAGTTTGGACATGCCTGGCTTAAAAGGTCGAACACAGAATTGGTCAATAATATATACTTTACGCTTTATAAACAGTTAAAGGGTTAGACAGCTACTAACGCTCACCAATTTTGGCCATTTGCCATTTTTTGACTTCATTTTGATTTCATTTTGGATCGACCCGTGTGTTTAAACGTTTAACATTCAAGGAACTTCACTTCTTTTGTTGCGTGAATAAAAAGAGAAAAATAGTTTAGTTAGGTGTTGAAGATAAGTTTCCTTTTGCTATCAGTAGCAAAACAAAGTGGGAAAATGAAACCCAGCTGGAGATTCAACTCATACTTCAATCATGAAACGCATCGTCAGGCATACAAAGTGAACTATTTATTTGTTTCCACTGTGGTAAATATTGGGTATTTGGGTATGAGCAGTCTAACCACAGTGGGTGGTTAGGCTTAGAAAAAGTTGAATAATAATAATAAAAATGTAATAATGATAATAATAAACAAAAAGGGAAGCGGCTCAGCTCACACTGTTTGACTGACAGGAAACGCCCTGCAGCGATGAGCACAAAATCTGACAACAAAATGAGGATTCTTGAGGATTACCACTTCAAATTCCTGCTCTTCATCCCCCAAAATCTCAAACTAACAAAGCGTATAACGAATTATACAGTTTGTTCAAACAAAACAACTTTAAAAAAAACTCTCCTGCTGTCACTCGAGTTACCGAGAATACTAAACAGACTCCCAGCTGCTCACACGGAGACAGACAGGAAATGAGACAAAGCAGCACAGGGAGTTAGAAAGAAAGGAAGAGAGGGAGAAAGAGAGGACAAAAGACAGGAGATGGAGGGACATATGGTGGAAGAAAGAAGGGAGGAGTAAAAGACAATCAGGTGGAAAAAGTTCGAGAGAGAAAGAGCGAAACGTGGAGCGAATGAGAGATGAATGTCAAAGTAAAAGACCGACAACAAAAGAGAGAGATGAAGAGAAACATGAATGAAAGAGAACGATAGAAAAAGGTGTTTCTGACTAAAAAGAGGGAGAAAAAAAATCTGACTTCAAATCTTTAAATCTCTAATCCTTCTGTAGGCTTAATAGACATCAAAGAAGGTTTTCAGCACTTTGCTCAGTTCAATGCGTCTTTGAGAACAAGAGTTGTGTTTTTTTTCTGATGCTGCAGAGAACAGAGGACGACGGCTCGGGTCTTTGCCGCAGGCTCCGCCACTGATTATAAATGTCACCTAAAGATTTTTAGAGCAAACTGAAGCTCTGGTGAGAATATAATGCAGTCAGAAGTAATTCAAGGCCTCGTGAAAAGGTGGATGGAATTATCGTCTATGCAAATGTTTTGTTTTTATTTGTTTGAGTGGACGAGTTTTATATTTTACCTTTGAAGCTTTAAGTCAGAGATATATTCATTAAAAAGAGGGAAGAAAGGAGGGAGGAAAGGAAGGACGGAAGAAACAAAAAGACGACAGGAAGGAAAGAAGGAAGAAAGGGAGGAAAGAAAGGACGGACAAACAGAATGAAGGAAGGACAGAAGGGAGGAAGGAAAGATGGGAGGGAAGAAAGGAAGGACCGACAAACAGAATGAAAGAAAGGACAGAAGGAAGAAAGAGAGGAAGGAAAGATGGAAAGACAAAAGGAAGAAAGGAAAGATGGGAGGGAAGAAAGGAAGGATGGACAAACAGAAGGAAGAAAGGGAGGAAGAAGGCAAGGAAAGAGGGAAGAAATAGAGACAGGGAGGAAGAAAGAAAGGAAAAGAGCACAGGAAGGAAAGAAGGAAGGAAGGAAGGAAGGAGAGAGGGAAGAACGGAAAGATGGACAAACAGAATGAAGGGAGGAAGGACAGATGGAAGAAAGGAGGGAAAAAAGAGGGAGGGGAGGAAGGAAGGAAAAGAACAGGAAAGCCGTCTGTAACATTGTTCATGTTTAAACTGCAGATCAGTTTCAAGCCGCGCTCTTCAACTTTGAGTGTTAATGAAGTTCTTAGATCAGAAAATGAAAGAATGAAAGAATGAAAGAATGAAAGGGGGATCTGATGCCAACTTTCATCGTCTAAACGGAGCCGTTGTGAGTAAATCTGCATTTTGAGGTTTGGCTGAAATCACAACCACAGATAAAGTGCCAGTTACTCTCATTGAAGTGTTTGGGAACGTCTTTAGTCTTTTCTAACTTAAACACTCAAATCCTTGGAAATGGATCATTTAAATTAGGATTTCATCTATAAATGTACAGCTCTGCACATAAAGGCACACTCATCTTAAACTGTAAATCTGATGATCTTCTACACTTATATAAAAATCCTATTTGCATTTACAATATCGCCAGCTTTATGACTTTATATATTACATTACTTATCATTTTTAGTGCAACAGTGTCAAAAATAACTGCCATATGGTTAGTGGCAGTTTTCAACAAAGCACATAAAACTTTCCACAGATGTTTTCCTCTTCTTTCGAATCAAATCGTAACCCTTTTTTTCCCCTCCAATCACCACATAAATTTCAACATCTTGACATTTGATTGCTGTTAATCACTTAATGATAGCTGGTGATGAAGCAGTGATGAAGCAATGTCAGAAATAACTGCCATATGATTAGTGGCAGTTTTGAACAAAGCTGCACAAAATCTTACTGTTCAGTCATAAAACTTTGCACAGATGTTTTCCTCTTCTTTCGAATCTAATCGTAACCCTTTTTTCCCCCAATCACCACATAAATTTCAACATCTTGAAACATTTGATCACCACTTAACCTTCATGTCGTCCTCCCGGGTCAAATTGACCCCGACTGTTCCTTCTTTCCTCCCTGCCTTCCTCCCTCCCTTCCTTATTTACTTCCTCCCTCCTTCTCTCTTTCCTTCCTTCGTTCCTCCCTCCCTCCCTCCCTTCCTTCCTTCCTTCCTTCCTTCCTCCCTCTTTTCCTTTCTCCCTACCTTCCTTCCTTCTTCGTCCCTTCCTTCTTTCCTCTGTCCTTTCCTTCCTTCCTCCCATCCTTCCTCCCTCCTTTCCTTCCTTCCTTCCTTGACTCGAGGACAACAGGAGGGTTAAAGATAACTGGTGATGAAGCAGTGATTTTTTCCTCCCACCCTAATACCAACTGATACTATCTTTTATCTAGTTTTATCTCCAGTTTTTTGGGAATCGCAGAGGGAGAGGTCACCTGTATTGCTTATCGTGAGATTCAGGTGTGGTCAAGAGCGAGAGAGATTTATCGTCAGGGGTCGAAGGACGAACCGTCCGTCGCCTTTTAACGACGAGCCAGATAACAAGTGATGAAACTACAGGAATGTGTCCTTTTTATTCAGTGTGATAAGGTCAAGCAGATGAACGACCTGCCAGGCTGGCGTTGCCTGGGGAGCGATGGCATGAAGAACGCCTGATCTGCCTCTCTTCATCTGTCTCCACAACATAGCAGTGGATGTATGAGTCACGGCTCAGCGGTATTGATCTGTTACATGGGAGAGAGAGCGAGAGAGAAGAAAAGCTGCACACAAAAAGAGAGAGAGAGAAAGAGAGAGAGAGAGACAGGAAGTATGACATGAGAACAAAAGAGGAGAAGTGTGATAGAGGGAAAGAGAAAAAGACAAATGGGCCCGAGAGAGATAGAGGGAATGATAAATGAAGGAAGCCAAGATGAACTGTGATTTGGAGAATGAAAGGAAAGATAAAAAAAAAAAGATGGGCAACAAGAGGAAATGAAGGGAAGTAAGAAAAGAAGAAGAAGAACTTTGTATTCTGCATTAAAACAGTGCGACGGAACCAGCGAACCAATGAAATATGATCCAGGAAGCTGCAGATTCATGTTTTTTTGCTTATCAGACTTCAAAACCAGTCTTTTTTACAACTCTGCCAACTCATCACGACTGCATTACATCATTTCATCTTGGTTTGGGATGATTATTGCGAGGTAAACGGCAGAAAAGCAGCGTTCACGTTACAAGGTGTTGCACATCTTGCTGGATGATGTTGCAGCAGAAGTTGAACCTAGTTTGAGTTTTTTTTTTCTGCCTGGAGCTCTACTAGCTTTCACGCAGAGCTAATATCCTTTTAGTCTGAACTTCTCAACCTTGTCTGTTGTTGATGCTTGTTCCCTAAAAAACAATTAAACTGTATTAAGTTGTCATTTAAACCCGGGCGAAAACAACCTGCCAGTCATAATCACCACCTCCAAAAACTGTTATTAAAAGGATAATTATTCCACTCTTTGAATTTTCAACTGAGTATAAAGAAGAAGTTTATGTTCAGGGTCCAAAAACCACACATACCACCCAAAGAGGAGCGAACCCATGGGTGCACACCGCATATTCTACAGTGATATTAAAAGATGAAGATTAAGTAAGAGGTAAGAGACAGACTCTAGAAAGTATCACATTGTTTGTTTGATGTTTTTTGGTCCTTAGTCTGCTCAGTACAACATTAATTTTCTCTTAATTATATCCCTTACTGTGAAGCACTTAGTGAAGTCTGTCTCAGTAATGGTGCCATAAACTAAATCAGATTATTTCTGACATCTAAAATGATGATTGAGACATCAAAGGCGACGCCAGTTTACAGATATACATGCGGTGAATTGATATCACAGGCACTAAAAATAGCTATAGCTGTGCTTTAACAACAGCTGCTCTGACATTGTCGGAGAACAGATCAGTTAAAATTGCTTTCATTAACGGGTCCAGTAAGTGTAGAGCGGGCAGGATCATTGATATACAAGGACAAGGTGATTAATGGCTTGTCTACATTAATTTATGGGTGACTGTGGGAGTGATAATGGAGCTCAGGTTTCACCATGATTGAGATTTACAAAACAGAGCCATCTGGACGTGATGCTTTAGAAATTTGACAAAAATAAGTGTACATCAGGATTCCTGCAGAGCATTAAAAAAAGACCCTTATAGCCAAACTTCATTCCAACTTATTACCACAGGTTTTACACATTATGGTCCATAGGCCTCATTTTACCCTCCTGTTGTCCTCAGGTAAAGGAAGGAAGGAAGGAATGAGGAAGGAAAGGAGGGAGGGAGGGAGAGGAAGAAAGGAAGGGAGGGAGGGAGGAAGGAAATGAGTAAGGAGGGAGGGGGGGAAGGGGAGGGGAGGGAAGGAAGGACGGAATGAGGAAGGAAAGGAGTAAGGAGTGAACACCTGTCCTCCCAGGTCAAAATTAACCCGAGGACAACAGGAGGGTTAAAGGTAGATCTTAAATTTTAACCCCCCCCCCCCCCCCCCCCCCCTTGTTGCATGAGAAATATAATACACACACTGTAAATACTCTGAGTGTAACAACGTCGTTGTCAAAATTAACATTCCCAAGCAAATTGTAATTAAAAGTGAATTAAAATGCTTTTCTTTTAAACTCAGAGTAACACTGGACCAGTTTATTACATTTCCCATTAATGTAATTACTTTGTGATTTTAATTATAGTTATATACAGAAACAAAAACATCCCTATTTATATTTACATCAATATTACATTGATTTCAAGCCTGAATGTGCCTTCTTCTTTTTGCTATAAACCCTGATACATACATATATAATGCATCTGGGGCTGTTGGGAATCTGCAGATGAAGATTTAACAATATTCTAGTGATAATTTAGCATTTGTGTTATTGGAGTTTTGACAAAGTTAGATGCTAAAACAAAAAAAAAACCAAGGCTTTCCCTGGAGCATCACAGTCAGTCAGGGATGGATGAGACTTCACATTACAGGTGTTTTTTTTAAACCGAGCTGTCAGGTGTTATAACAGAAGATGCTCACCAACAGGATAATAACCTGTATAAAGATCCTGAGGCAGCTGTGGGACTGTGAGAATTTTCCTAACAACTGATTTATAAATGGTCACGCCAAAATACTCCAATAAATTGTGAAGACAAAACGAAAAAAAAACCTGCCGTCGTTCCTCACAGCGATACGACGGGACGTGATGCACATCGCACATTAAGGACAAATGCGTTGTGTGGTTTCCTGTGTGAGGCCGAATGAAAGAGATGTGAGAGAGGGGCGAGAAATATAAATAATGAACGGAGGCGGAGAAAATCGAAAGAGATGGAGAAGAGATTGAGAGAGAGGATGACAGGAGAGAGGAAATAAATAAAGTGAATAAAGGAAGGCATTATAGAAGTAAAATAGAAGTATAGAATATAGACGGTCACATGGAAAAAAAAAATATGAAGAGAGACAAAGATGAAAAGCAGAAGCAATCACAGGAAGAGAAAGTGGAAAGTAAAGATGTGCTGAGAGATGAAACAGAGAAATCACTTTATTCCCCTGATGTTATCACATCTGTCGGCCGTCGCCGTCGTCGTCTATGAATGTTTTATCTTCCCGCAGTTTAATCAGCGTCTGCGTGCTGATGGATGACTGTACGGGCAGTCAGGTGTTTCCCATGATGCTTCACTCCACGCGACATTTAAATAATTGTTTACAATGCCCTTGAATGACTGGAGTCGCTCAGCCCGTCCTGACCTTCTGTGTCGCTGTCTAAGTGCACCGCTCTGATTTATCGGCTCGTTCGCTGGAAGGTTTTTCTTTGTTGTTATGGATACAAGTCATCTCTCACTGTGTTTAATTTAATATCATAATATAAATATATGATGGGATTCAGCCTGTTTTCAGTTAAAGTGTCACAATGAAATAAAATAATCAGACCACTGATACAAAACTGATGTTAAAATCCAGTAACTTACTAAAGTGATAGTTGCCTCAATCTAGATGCAAAGTCTCAACTGATATCAGGGTTTATATATTACAGCATCACCTAGGGCTGGTTGATTATGGCAAAAATCAAAATCACCATTAATTGAACTTTTAACCTTGATTACGATAATCTTGCTCATGTCAATTAATGGTGGTGTTCACTGTTGCCATGACAGCAAAGGTTGCATATCTTTAAGGAATATGAAAACTTGTCTCCAGTGATGATTTTAACCCAAACCATGATCTTTACATAGTTCTAATCAAGTAAACTAGACATTAAAACATCTTTATTTTCACTCCCTAAAGATCCTCATGTGTGAGGGCAGCAGTGGAAAATACTAAACTAAAGAAACTGTGAAAATACATAATTGTTCATCAAGGGTGGAGATAATCCTTCATTAATTGTAATCGAGGTTAAAAGTTCAATTAATCGTGATTTTTGATTTTTTTTGTCATAATCGCCCAGCCCTACTCAACATTACTCGACCTTTTTAGGAAATGTGTCAGCAGCTTTACAAAGTGATCACTGTCTATATGTGCAGACACTATTGTACATTACGTATGATTTATTATGTATTAATTAATTATATTGAGTATGTTTTTTTTTTAAAATCGTTTTAATGAAACACTGCAATCGATTAGGAGATAGAGAAAATGAATCACCAACTAGATTTGATTATTGATTCAAATAATCAATTATTTAAGACTGTTGGACTATTGGACCATTGATTTCCATTTGTCACCATTTGCTGACATTTTACAACATGTAGCCTAAAATCACTTTTAGCAATATTGATATTTAACACAATATGAAAATTACTAAAATTTGACAATGGTGAGAATATTTTCTGACATTTTGACAAAAATTAGGCAGCAGGATTGAATATTGTCGATACGTAGAGGTCTTCTTTCATTTTCCATTGTATTGTCATATATGATTGATGTATTAATTAATATTGAGTATTAACTTGGGACATTTTCTCAGTGTGATTTTTTCAGCTCACTGATATAAATCATGAAGCATGACGGTCAAATAAGGTACAAGGTTTTTTTTTTTGTAATGTTTATAACGATGAACAACAGGAAATTAATCTGCTACTATTATGATAATCAATCAATCATCATTTTTCAAGCATATATGCCAAAAATATACTTGTTCCAGCTGATGATAATGTGAAGATTTATTACTGATCTTTGTCTTTTTTTTAATATTTTGGGCTACAAGCAATTAAAAAAAACATCATTTTAAGCTCAAGGAAATTGTGAATGTCACTCAAAGCCTATAAATTCATCACAGGAATAAATGTTCAATGATTATCTTGTTAATGTTTAAGAAAGTTGTTTCGGTAAGAAGTCACACACACACACACACACACACACACACACACACACGTACCTTCATAGTCCATGTCCCAGTGGTTCTTCCTGATGGAGTCGTTGTCAGAGCTCGACGGCGGCCTGGCGGGAAGGTTCGGGGCCACACTGCACACAACCGGCCCCTGCGTCTTGGGTGAGGAAACCCCGCCTCCTGACGAACAGATCTGGCTATGCGGTCGGAGCGATCTGAACGGCGTGTGGTCGAGGTCGTTGTGGTTGCTACCGACCAGCGAGCTCATCTCGATGGGGTTGACTTCCTGGTTGTCGGCTTTGAGGCTCTTGGCCAAATTAGGCTGGAAATATCTGCACATGTTTAAAAAAAGAGAAGTTTTAAAAAGAGATAAATTCAACTTCCTCTACTATCCAGCTCCTTTTTTTTTTTACTTTTCAATGTTTCATCTCTGTTTTTGAAAAGCTGGGTCTTTTGCTCTCCAGTGGCAAAAAAAAAAAATCAATATTGTGAAAAAAGAAAAAGGACAAAGTTTTTAAGACTGGAGGAGCTGAGTAATTTTTAGTAAAACATCTTTTTTCCAAGAGGGAGCTTTTCCGCCGAGCATCCCCGCTCAACTTCACACTGCTTATAATTGAAGAACTTCTGTTACTACTAGAATAATAATAATCTCCTCCAGTGTCTTTCTCTTCCTGATAACTACTTTCCACCCCCTCCCCCCCCCTCCCCCCCTCGCCACCTTCAAGCTTTCCTCTGGATGCATGAGAGCTTTATCACGATGCACAGTGCAGAAAGTCAAGAGCGCCGCAGGACAAACTCTCTCTGATTGTACAAAATCGACTCTTGAGAAGTTGTAACATTTGATTTGTGGCAGAAGAAACTATGAAGAGGAAGAAGGAGCAGCATTTCAACATCCTGTAGAGGAAGTGGCTCGGGAATTAGGGGATTTTACAGCCATTACTATAACTCAGACCAACAGATATATATTGAGGAACTCTGAGCTTCAGACCCTTACCCTTGAACCCTTACACAGTGTTCAGGGTCTAATTTGACACCTTACAAACTTTCCTTGTAGCCAAACATGTGATTACTAATCCTAATGTGACCCAGAACATACAAAATATAATTATACAAGTATTTCATCTTTCTAAAAATGCTTTTGTGCGGCAGTTTTTGACTCATTTATTAAAAAAACTAAAGAATGCCCTCTCTTTGCTCTCTTAAGACACATTTGAAAAAGTGAACTTGTCCTTTAACTCTTACATCCTGTTCTTGGTCTAATTTAACACCTTAAAAACTTTTCTTGTAGCCAGACATTTGATTGCTTATCGTCATCTGACCCAGAATATACAGACATAAGAAATATTTCACCTTCCTAAAAATGCTTTTGTGCGGCTTAAACATATTTTTGACTCATATTTATTAAAGAATGCACTCTCTCTGCTTTCTTAAGACACACTTGAAAAACTGAACTCATCCTTTAACTCTTACATAATGTTCTGGGTCTAATTTAACACCTTAAAAACTTTTCTTGTAGCCAGATATTTGATTGCTTGTCCTCATCTGACCCAGAATATACAGACATTAGAAATATTTCATCTATCTAAAAATGCTTTTGTGTAGCTTAAATATATTTTTGTTGAGGTTTTGAATCATATTTATTAAAAAAACTAAATAATGCATTCTCTCTGCATGAATCACCAATTTATTAATGACTAATGAGTTTATTCATGATTGATTTGTGGATCCAAAAGTATGTATAGAAGCTAATTATGAGTTTAAACTGTGAAATGCCTGAATAGGAGCAGTATGAAAGGGTTAATCTCTTACCCGTTGGAGTCCTGGACGCAGACGGGCTTCTTCTTTTTATGCTGAACGTAACGTTTCCTGATGCAAACGAAGATGGCGACCAGGAAGAGTAATCCCAGCACACTGGCACTGATCTCCAGGATTTCAATAGAGCCAAACAAAGGAGAAACCTGAAAGACGGAGGAGAAGGTTGATGGTTATCCCGCTTGGTTGTAACAATTGATGAATCTTTTAATAGTTGTTGTGGCTGACCTGAGGCAGAGGGTCGCAGTGGAAGACGCCTTTAGATACTTTGCAATCATATCCGTTAGCGCAGGGATTGGGGAAACACAGACTGACCTCCAGCTGATTGTGGCACCTGCAGAAACACAAGAAGCCGAGTTTTAAAAAGGATCTGAGGATGACGAGGAACCAACATGCTTTCAATGAGAATACGTTTTGTTTTTTCCTGCTACAAAAGAATCAAATTATCCTTCAGCTGTAATTAAAATATGACAAAATAAACTGGTTCAAAGTTAGAAAAGTTTGCCCCCTAACAGCAGCACCAAGCCTTTGTGTGTTTTCCCCTCAGTTGGACTTTACAGCTCATGCAATTGTCTAAATTTTGGGCCACAATCAGGCAGCTTCCCTCTGTAGAGTTAGTGTTTGCTGTGCTGTATCTGTGAGTGCAGCAGCGTGGGAACGGGAGCATCACAAAGGGCTGCCACCTTGGCCGGAGAGTGTAGGTTAAATTTGGCTGATGACACAGAGACTCGCTGCGGCCTTCATCTCCTCGGGCCCCCATGCATGAAACATGACCCAGAGGATCTGCTGGAAGAGCTCTGATTGCTAAGTGCCGCCGCCGCCGCTGCTGCGATACTGACAAAAACCTATCATTTTGTCTTCCGTAAAAAAGTGCCTGGTGTTCAGCTGTAGCCGTTCATTTCCCAGGTGTTGAATCCCCTCGTTGGACTGCCCTCACACTGTTTTCCAGCAGTTACACAGCAAAATGCAGCATTCATTATTTTCTCTTTGACCAAGGACTTTACAAAGAGAGGAAACTTTTCTAATGAACTGTTGTGTGCAATAAACAGGGTTTGGATTAGAATATAAATTGATTGACAGAAAATTAATCACTAGAAATTTTTGATTTTTGATGATTATCGATCATTTAGTGTCATTTCTTTAAAGAAAAAGGCTCAAACCTGTGTTTCTAGCCTCTTAAATCTGAGTGTTTCTTGTTTCTTTAGTCTGTTTGGATCAGAACTGAAACAATTAACATAAATCGATCAGTAGATTGACAGAAAATGAATCCATTATTTTTGATTATCGATTCAAATAATCAGTAATTGATCATTTAGTCATATTTTTTGTAAAGAAAAAAGGCTTGGGTCTCTGGTTTCAGCTTCTTAAATCTGAATGTTTTCTGGTTTATTTAGTCTTTAATGATAATGAACTAAATATATTTTAGCTGTGGGCCAAAACAATATCATTTAAAGATGTCTTATTGGACTTTGGGGAACATTGATTGAACATTTTAAAGATCAAACGACTAATTAGGAGTTCTTAAAAGGTAATTTGGTCTCTTCTTATTTAATGTTATTCTTTAAGCCTATGCTGTTTAATTTTACTTGCTGTACTTGTTTGCTCTTGTTTTATCGCTTTGACTGTAAAACACTTCTAGCTGCATTTTATATATTAACCCTCCTGCTGTCCTCAAGTCAAGGAAGGAAGGAAGGAAGAAGGAAGGAAAGATGGAGGAAGGAAGGAAGGAAGAAGGAAGGAAAGAAAGGAGGAAGGAAGAAAGAAGGAAAGGAGGGATGAAGGAAAGGAGGGAGGGAGGAAGGAAGGAAAGATGGAGGAAGGAAGGAAAGGAGGGAGGAAAAGAGAAAGGAAGGATGGAGGGAGGAAAGAAGGAGGGAAAGAGGGGAGGAAGGAAAGGAGGGAGGAAGGAGGAAGAAAGGAAAACGGGGAGGAAGGAGGGAAGGAATGAAGGAAGGAAGAAGGAAGGAAAGATGGAGGAAGGAAGGAAGGAAGGGAGGGGAGGAGGGAGGGAGGAAGGAAGGAAAAAAGGAAGGTAGGGGGAAGGAAAGAAAGAGAGAAGGAAGTCAAAAAAGGAACAGTCAAAACAGACGGGGTCAATTTGACCCGGGAGGAACACAAAGGTTAAAGATGCTCTATTCATAAAAGTTATTATTGATTATTGATTAATGGAGTAAATAATGAACAAGCCTAGTTTGGATAGATGAATTTTCACTCATGTCCATTGAGAGTCCAGCACTGGTGTGAAGTGATTCTGTCCTCTGCACTATATGACACACATGTTCAGATAATTCAATTTAAAAAGAGAAAAAAAACAAAAAACAACACACATGATAAAACATGTATCTGTGTGTTGTAGTCACACGGCTAACTCCCACCTCTCACAATTACAAACGGGCAGCAGTCATTTTTCATACACAGAGTTAATCAAAGCTCCACCTGGAACACGCACCGCCGTTAATACCCGCGAGGAACCACGCAATTCCACAGGCGGCCTTAATGAAAGCAGCAATATGCAAATGATGCCGTGATTTTGTTTGAACGTGACTCTCCTCTACGCTGGCCGTAGGTGATGTGAGTGGAATACAACTAGCCGGTTGCACGGTGATGAAAGTGTGTGTGTGTGTGTGTGTGTGTGCACAGTTTTAATAAGTGCATTCAATCACATATACATGCAAATTCAAACTTTTCGGTATGCGAGTTCGTGCCTCTGTGCAAGTGGTGCCGCATATAATGAGGCTTGTGCGGGTTTTCTTGTTTAGTTGGGCCTCATTGAAACATGATAATACCTCAGTGTGTGTAATTATGATTTTGTGGGTGTGTATCATCTGTTTCTGACAGCAGTTATCTTCAACAACGAGAAGTCTCTTTCCTCTTTTTCGATTTGCTGGGCTGTAATTAATCATTGGTTATTTTATAAAATGCCAGAATATCGTGAACGGTCTCTCATCACAGCAACCAACAGTCCAAAACTATGAGTATTTAATATTCATACTACTGGATGTGTAAACGGGCAACTTTGTGCAAACACCATTTGTATCAGATTTAATGTAAATATGTCTTTGTTGTGCTTAACCATTACATACTGTTCAGGCCAAAGTTGCCCCACTTTGAAAGCATTTAAAAAGTAATTAGATATCATATAAATTACATTCTTTAAGTCTGAAATGTTATGGCTTTTCCTGTAGCTGCCTGGATTGTCCAAAATCAATATATTTGTGCACATAGAGGGTATGTTTTAGATAACAAAAGGTCATAATATAGTGTGATTGTGAATGTATTTTGACTATAATTGTGTCAAATCTAAAGAAAACATGAACTCACTATACATTTGTGGTTCAAATATTATTATAGGCACTAATTATAAGCCAGGTCAGAATATGAACAGTATGTAAGGGTTAAATGATCAAAAATAAAAATCAGTTAATTCAGCTTTAAAGATAAATCAATTATAAATCATCCATCTTTTTATTAAAGCACACGTAGGAGTCATTTTTAATCTTCTCTATGAGCCTCTGAAACAGGGGAGTCAAACTCATTTTCATTCAAGGGCCAAATAAAGACCTATTTGATCTCATGTGGGCCGGATCATTAAAAAGATGGACGAAGAAAGGAAAAAGGGAAGGTAGGGAGTACGGACAGAGGGAAGGAAAGAATGAAGAAAGGGAGGAAGGAAGAAAGAAAGGAAGGAAGGAAGGAAGAAAGGAAAGAAATAAGGAAGGACAGACGGAAGGAAGGAAGGAAAAACAGAAGGGAGAAAGGACAGATGGAAGGAAAGAAGAAAGGAAAAAAGGAAGGTTGAAAGGACCGAAGAAAGGAAAAAAGGAAAGTAGGAAGGACAGATGGAAGGAAGGAAAAGAACACAGGATGGAAAGTGGACCTGACTGCACCCCTCGGTGGGCCTGTTCTGGCCCGCGGGCCTCATGTTTGACCCTCTTGCTCTAAACCATGTTATATTCTCCAGTGGAACCAGATTAATGACATTTTTAGTTATCAGCTCTTGAAGGATAATCTAACACACATGTTCACATAAAGAATATGCAAAACATATGCATTAAAAACCTGTGTGTGTGTGTGTGTGTGTGTGTGTGTGTGTGTGTGTGTGTGTGTGTGTGTGTGTTTACCGCGCATCAGCGTTCTCCAGGGAGCAGTTACACATATAACCTTGAGCTTTGGGTACACACACCCTGCCATGGCTGCACGGCTGGGAGGAACACGGGTTGTCGAGCAGCTCGCAGCGGGAGCCGTGGAAGAGTCCCGCACACCTGCAGCGCAACTCTGCAGAGTAAATAAAACACACACACACACACACACACACACACACACACACACACAGGTCTGAGACAAGAGCTGATCAAAGCCACGCTGAGTTTCCCCCCACAGGCACTAAATAATCAAAGCAAAGGTCAACATGATCCAAACACTTTCATATTTAAAGAGAAAAATCACCCTGAAAAACCTTCATTCATTTTTTTTATGTTTTGTTTTTCTTCTTCTTCCTCCTCTGAATAACAAACACATAATAATAATAATCATAAAGTAATAAAGGTGGATTTGTTCGACTGGAAAATTAAACAGCCTGAAGTTGACACATTCTTTATCACATTGTCGCAAGAAATGGTATTATATTGTTTTTATTACAGGTGTGAGTCACTATAGCACTTTTTTTTTTTTCCAGAGGCACTTATCCTTATTTTGCTTTGCCAGTAGAATAATTGTGCTTATAAATTTGTCCAATGAATATTAAAACAGCACAAATGTCCCCAAAAGGAAACATTTTTTTGAATGTGGTTTTTAAAATGAAAGCAGATATTAAGTGGTTTTATCACTGTCAGCCTCCACGTTCTGGCACATGTTGAGTAATCTGGTTGTTTCAGTATCTTACTCGAGGACACTTTCACGACCAAACCGACAACACTTCTTTCTTTTGTGTGTTTTGTGCCATTTGCTAGTTTATTATTGATCTTTGGGGAAAAGTAAAAGTAGCAAAGTCAAGCTCAAAAGTTCCCTTACTAGCTTTTTAAACTTTTTATTTAACTACAGTTTCACCAATAAACAAACTCAGCTGTTACATCAGCAGATATATTATTATTAAATTAAATATATATTATTTAATTATTTATATTAGAGTCTATTTTTAATGATATTTATGTATCTGCTGGACCTGAGTAACACATTTCATTCCTTCATTTTTTTGAATTTCAATTGAACTTAATTATTTAACTGTATTTAATCAATTATTGATATTTATATTAGCATTAATGAACAATGACAGCCTTCAGTGAAAATGAAGCTGCCTCAGTCGTCTTCATGTTATCTATGCGGTAAAGTTAAGTCACATAACAACAGGTGGTTTTATAAAGCAGGTTGATAACCTCTGTCTCTGCTGAAACATGTGAATGTCCTCCCTGATTCTCTCTGGTTGCCCACTGATCGATGACCTTTGACCCCTCCCCAGTTCACGGACAGCTGATGTCGTCCTGTTTGTCTCGTTCAGTCAGCTGTCAGGGTCCTCGCTATTTCACTGATGTCATAACGATGATCTCTCTCTCTCTCTCTCTCTCTCTCTCTCTCTCTCTCTCTCTCTCTCTCTCTCTCTCTCTCTCTCTCTCTCTCTCTCTCTCTCTCTCTCTCTCTCTCTCTCTCTCTCTCTCTCTCTCTCTCTCTCTCTCTCTCTCTGTCTGTCCACATGTGGGTTAAGTGATGACACCTGCCACATTTACTGGTTGAGATCTCTGAAAGCTAGTAAGTGAACCATTCAGTTTTAATGCTAATTTCTTATTAATTTTCCTTCTTTCTTTTTTACTTTTGTACTCTTTACATTTCCACTTTCTTGTGTCAGAAAACAAATAATTTCCTTGACCTGGAAGGATCTTTTGGTAAATAATATCTGCTTTTCAACATCACAGCCCACAATATGAGCCTGGAGCATAACTGAAATATGGTTTGACATGATGTTGAATAAAGTCCTGAGAAGAGTAATACCTCAGTCCAGCCCACAGTGAACCTTTCTCTTATTGCACTGAAGGAGAATAAGAAATAGTGCTGCTCAGTGACCCGGCAGCTAAACCTGCAGTAAAGGAAAAATCAACAGGCGGCAGGTTTTTGATAACAGCTTTAGGGTTCGTTTGTTTACACTGCTCCTCCAAAACACAGCGATGTGTATCTCCTCCAGCTATATGTTTGGTTTCATATCCACTCTCATATAGAAAAGAGGACATATTGCTTCAGTCTCACTGAGACTCATGAGAATAATATTATTTTAAAGCTGCTGCTCTTTTTTTTTCATCTATAAAATTGCAGGTTGGCTTATCGGCTGCTTTTCAATGTAAAGAATAAGTCAAGCTGCCAGATGTTTTCTTTTATGACAAATAATGTTTTAAAAAAAGCCTCTCAGACACCAATTTGTTATCTTTTTAAATTTTGCGAAGAGCTGATGCATTCAGGGAAATTGGGGGAAGCCTAAAATGGTAATAAGCGAGCATGTGAGAGAAAAGGTGAGATAAGGATTGGAGGCCGGACAAATCCATCACGGCTCGTCCTTGAATGAGATGTACCGCAGCACAAAGAAGAACCTTTCACTGTGTTGATTGAAAATATTTCAAGTTCGTTGGCTTCGTTTTTTTCTGTGTAATTATGAGATCCACACATCACTGATCTGCTGGGGTTTGGCTGTCGGGCTGCTTGAAGGAATATTGCTCAAAACATCCTGTTGTTTCAATGATGAGGCAACACTTTGGGCTCCCTTCTCTACCTGTGGCCCTCACAGTCTAGTAGTATATGAAGACGGACATAGCGAGGTGTGACATCGCCCCTTGGCTTAAGGTCAGCACCATCTTTTCCATTTGGAGCCAAGATCTTCCGAATAAGGAGTCCTGGGTTGTTGCCTTTCATGTTCTGGAAACACTCCCCACTAGCTTAGCTTACCGGAAACACCAAGCACTGCTCACTTAGGTAAGTCACATAACACTTTGTGACAATTATCTGACCCAGCACGAGTCTAGGAGGTGGGGAGAGCAGCAGGTGAAGCCAACTGTCAATCACTGTTGTCAATTAACACCCGCGCAGCAGGCATCAAAGCTACTGTAAGTATTCATGTCTTATTAATGGAGCCATCATTTTCTAAATGACCACCAGCACATGTATGACAGGGCCTGAATTGAGTGATTAAGACTAAGATGACTCAATGGTTAAGATGACTGACTCGGTATTTATAGAGAGACGTTGAGGCTTTTTAAACGGGAGTCATGGAAACATTGTGCGGCCGTCTTGTGGCCTCAAGCTGTGGTAGTCGCTGCTTGGTGGCACTCAGTGGTTTATTGGAGTGGACAGCCTGTGAGAGTTTCCTGCTTCTCCTACAGGAAGGTCTACCTGTTTTAAACCTGCGTGTGTAGATCTGTTACTTCAGTTGAATCACTCACCTCCGTTGGCGTCTTCCTCGCAGGCCCCTCCGTTCTGACAGGGGTTGTTGTCGCAGGGTCTCACCGCGCCACAGCATTGATACACCCCAAATACCCTCCTGCTCCCCGGCCCCGTCCACTCCGATGCATCACCCACTCTGATCGGCTCCCCATTGAACTCCAGGCGCTCCAGGCAACCAATGAAATTAGCAGGGTGGCCGGCGGAGTCCTGAGCGACAGATGCGAAGAGCAAAGCGCCGTGGGATCGCATCATCCGACACGGCTCAGACAAGGCGATGGAGGCTGGGTGATGCTGGTCCAGGGTCAGTCTCAGGGAGGTGGAGTTGACCTCCAGCAGGACGTTGTGCCACTGGCCGTCTGACACCGAATCAGATCTGATCAGCAGCGAACCAGGAGACGTGTTTCCACAGCTGTATCTGAACTGCAGCTCTCCGCCACTCAGCTGAGGAGGGAAAACAAAGTTCAGTCGGCAAACAAGAAGAAGAAGAAGAAGAAGAAGAAGAAGAAGAAATACAAGAAGAAACAGAACTTCACTGCTCGAGTTACGGCTTAATTAATTACTCTAATTAATCTTTACAAAGGATGGACTCAGCTACTTTGATAACATCTTATCATCTGTATAGAGGCTCTAGATTATTCCTTGACTTTCACCTTATGTGAACCTTATTGTACGTTCTCTCGGGTGTTGTCTTTCTTTCTTTCCTTTTTTCATAAAGTACCTCTTTAATAGGTGGAGGATGGGGTACAATGAGGACAAGGAAAGTAGTTTTTTTTTATTTTATGTTGTTCATCTTGCTTATAAGAAAACCAAAACTACTTCTTCAGTTTAATAAACTTTGTATTCAATCCAAACACGGAGCAATCTCTCAGGTAATATTGTTGTGCAGTGTATTTTAAAATAATAAATATATTCATCATTTTAATACACTGCAGTGTATTAAAATGGTTCCAATGCACTTTAGTCTTTTTCATTTATTTCATAATTATTCAGTAAAATTGAGCTGACATGTTTTGATTTCAAAATAAAGTCACAAATCTTTCTTTTCACAGAACATAACCGTACAGATGTTAACAGGAATTCACTGTTTACCTGTTTAACACACAGATGATAGGAAAAGTTTAACACAGTTTCATTCATCATCACCATCTGTTTGCATACAGTTGCCATTTAACATGTTCCCTGTACATTGTGTTATTTTATAGATAGGCATCATGTTGTGGGGCTTGTTGTATTGATTTGTTTCTACAATTATAGCAATTCTTCTGTTGTAGTAATCATTACGTTCCCCTAGGAAGCATCGATCGGTAGTTTGCAGGTCAGGAGATGTCTGGAGTAAAACCTGCCACAATTGGTTGTAAGACAAGGATGCTTAGATTGCATATAACTGTTGTTTCAATGTTATGTCAATGCCTACAGTATTTTAACATGTTTTTAATGATGTCATGATCAAACGTGACTTTTCCAACCAAATGTAGCCCAGTTTTAAACTAACTAATCTAGATGTCTTTGGACTTGCAGATTACCAACAGTGTTTAGTTCAACCTGGTCGGAACCAAAATCCATATTCAGTCAGCAAACTGACGTTCACTTTGCTATTGATGCCAAACTTGATATACCAAAGTGTCAAATCAACAAGCCTTTAAGTGAACAACAAATGTTAAATTCAGGCAATACACCCAAACATACTCCAATAAAGCAGCAACAGAGTGCACTTCTCTACATTAAGTCTCTGGAAAATGCAGGCATCAACAAGATAAACACTGCTGTGTTTTTGTTGACAAGTCTTTTGTGTTACAAATAAAATGTGCGTTGGCTGTCAGCTCTGCGTGCCGCTGATGTTCTCCCTGTACGGCAGCACGCAGCGCATAGAGTCACACACATTTATTCAGCATTTCATCAACATCAGCGGGAGCCTCTTAACATTTCTGCTCACTCAGCGCTCCTACAAACTAACAAGCCAGCAGCTTTTTTCCTGCACCTTTTATCTATTCATGTTTTCTTTATGTAATGGAAGGGCTCCCCAATTAAAAATACAGACGGAGTGTGTATCTTGCAAATTGCCAAGCATCACCCCATCGGACACCAAACGCTGTGATGCATTATTGATACCAATCTGCTTGGCTCCTGCTCTTTTAATTGCTGCAGGACGATGAGCTTTTTCTTTTCTTTGTTTTTTTTTTTTTTTTGCGTGAGTATTTTCCTCCTTGGAGTTTGTTTTTATTTATTTATTTCTTCTTCATTTGAAAATACAGCATGAACGGCTGCTCATTCAGGCCGCTGTCCAGGGCGATGCTCATTCGCTTTCTCTCACTTCCTGAGGTTTGTGTTTGATTCCTCATCAGTGGAGCGATGAAAAGAAATTTTGGTGGGATGGACCTGTAAAATTCTTCACATGGATCAGTGAAAGCACACAGAGGAAGGGGAGGCTGATGAGGGCTGCCTTGGCTTTGGCTTTGCCTTTGCCTTATCATGGGAAGATGCTGGCAGAGGAACAAGTGAAAACCTGGAGACATCCAAGGCGCCCATCGCTTGTCTTTTAATCTATTTTACATGACTTGGTGTGACTTCTCCTGTGATTTATGGGTGGATATTTGAGGAAAGATAGCAGTTTGACGCTCTGAGGATTTTACAGTATCAGCACAGCCAAAGTAGCGCAGGCACTGTGTCAAGTCTAACTCCACAGGGAGCAAGGCTCTACAGCATCAGTGCTTCATGACTTCATAAATCACAGACCCAGAGTGCTGCTGCAAACGTGAGCTTCCTGCAGGGAGCTTTAATGCTGCGTGGTAAAGTTCAACATGACAAACAACAGGATGCTGCACTCGAGTATTCTGCTTGTGTGCGCTTTATAAACACATACACACAAACAGAGGTGTTACACTGCAGCGCTACATCTCTGCAATGATAAAAGCTATATTGAATGTGCTCGCCTGGTCTGCTGTACATAATAAAACTGAATAGCTTCACCATCACGGAGACATGCACATGCACAATAATAATATAAAAATGAGAATAAGGCTGTGTTATCATTGGATTCACATGATGGAAGTCATTCATTCCAGCAGAAGGTGAAAGATGGACAGTAAAAGACTGGTGCCCCCTTGTGGACATTAGATCAGTCTCTCCATCTTCTCAAACTCAGCGTCAAGGACTGCCACAGGAGGTGAAGTACAGGAGCAACTTCTCAACTAAATATTTTGACTTTATTTAGAAAGAAATGGCATTTGAGGCAAAAGTTTAATATTTGTCTGTATTATTATAATTCTATGAAGTGCATAAACCTCTGAATGTTTAGCTACAGCGGACTCAATAGCTGCTTTGACTTGAGAGGAAATGACAGACATCAGCTCAGAAATTATGGCCATCCTGAGGTAGGTAAGCTGATTTTATGCTCTTACACACTTAAATTTGGAAAGCAAGGAACTTTGTCATTAGAGACGGTCCACGAAGTGAAGGGTCTCTTCTCTTAACTGCATATAATGGGTCCTTGAGTCCCTCCTGCTTGCACGTGATAAGATAAAAGCCTGCATTGACATGAAAGTCAATCAGTTAGTGTCACTACAAGTAGCATGAGTGATGAGTGCTGGTCCAGTGATTCTACATCTTCGTTCACCTCCGAGCCCTCAAACTGCTCTGCTGTCAGGTCTGAGCTGTCACTCCTCATCAGCGACGGTGTTTTCCTGCTTCTGACAAGTCACCTTTACTTCTGCACGGCTTGCCACAGTGGCTTTTTCACACGAGCCGCCTCAATTTACATTTCAAAGGTGATGACTCAGAGCAAGATGTGTGCAGACATAAAAGAGGATTAGCAGCAGTAAATAGGTCTGAACTTAAATTTGTATCTTCTTTTTCAAAGACGTGAATCTTGAGGGAGCATATTGAGGAGGTTTGATGGATTTATAGGCAGCCGCTCAGATGCACGGCAGCTCATGCCCCAATGGGAATTAAACGCACAAATGGTGTTTCCCCAGGAAGTTTCTCTGAAGTCATCACAAAAACCTAGAAAGGGACTTCTCAGATGACCATGTTCATGAATTCCTTTTGAAGCCATTTCTGCTCACAATGAATCAGTCAGGGACCCACTTTTGCATGTGCGAGCCGAGATCCAAAACCCAGGAGGTATAGCCTTTGGAAAGACTGAATGTTGCTTTTGAAGTTTACCAAGAATCAAAATGATTGAATATTCTGCCTGAGTGCACATGGATGTCACACAAATGAGAAAAACCCACAAGGGAAAGCATGATGCTGCATTTCAAGTCCATATCAAGACTTTTTTTTTTTTATTATCTGTTTGGAGAATTATTCATGTCTCTCAAAGAATACAACGATTCATTATTCTCTTTCAACGTGCCCGTTTACAGTAGACCTTGTATTGTGGCGCCAAGATGAATCCTACATTCCCATGATAACTCCAAAAAGCCTGTCAATAAATCCTGAAGACGGCAAAGTTTTCCATTACCATTCCTGCATGCATTTGGAGGGAAAAGGGCAACATGCAGCTCACGTGCTGCGTTCAGAGCCTGCAGTCAACACAATTCCAGTTAAAAGGGCACTGATCAGCTGATTACGTGGGAAAAGCAAAGGAATAATAAACCAGACGAGTATCGGTAGCTTCATAATCCGATCTGGAATTTTAAATGTGCGCAGGATGGGAATTTACGGCCGCCTCTGATATTCAATCAGACATTAAGCACACAAACACTGGAAACAATCTGCCACACAGAGATAAAGGAAAGGCATGTTGATACGCTCCAACATGTGATCACCCATTCAATCCAATCCTCTGGATTTGGCAACAGAGAAAGTTAAATACTAGAGTGAATGGAGCAGAGGGATGAACTCTTGTGAGTGCAGTTGGAGTTAAGATTAGTTAAAGCTTAAGGTTAGGGTTAGTTAAAGGTTAAAGTTAGGGTTGGTTAACCTTTATGTCGTCCTCCTGGGTCAAATTGACCCCGTCTGTTTTGACTGTTCCCTCTTTCCTCCCTTACTTCCTTCCGTCTGTCCTTCCTCCCGCCCTCCTTCTCTCTGTCTTTCCTTCCCTTCTCTTTCCTCCGTCCCCTTTTCTCCCTTCCTTCCTTCCCTCCTTTCTTCCTCCCTCGTTTCCTTCCTTCCTTCTTCCTCCCTCCCTTCCTTCCATCCTCCCTCCCTTCCTTCCTTCTTCCTCCCTTCCTCTACCTTTCCTTCTTTTGTCCCTCCGCCCCCCAGAAGAAGGAAGGAAAGGTCCTTCCTTCTTCCTCCCTTCCTTCCTTGACACGAGGACAACAGGAGGGTTAAAGGTTAAGGTTAGGTTTAGTTAAAGGTTAAGGTTAGGGTTGGTAACAGCAAAGGGTAGCATACAAATCTCTCAGTTTCGTAAATTGACCCCCCAGCCCATCCAATCTAGCACCAACCAGCAGAGAAACAGCAGGGTGTTGTTTGATTAATTGATGAGTGGTCATGTACAGCAATATAGAAAATTGAAGATCCAATAGATTTAGATGCATTGAGGCTAATAAAAGGCCAGTAAAGATTCACACCTCTAGACAGAATAGAGAATATGAAAAGGATGACACAGCTGGTATTTGTGGAGAAGATGGGTTCATTGTGTCAAATGTCAGCGTTGCCACAATAAGACAAATTCAAATAGAATGACGCTGATTTTGTGTGCCGAGTTTCGAAGTGTCAACAGGTGCTGTGTGATGCCGACAGTGTTGACCCAGATACACAGCAGGGTAGTTCAGCTACTCTGGGATCGTGTATGCAGTAAACACAGAAAGGACAAATAGATACAACAAATATGAAAAATGGTTCAGCAGGTATACGATATTTCAAAAACACCTGAGGCTGATGTGGATTCATGACAAAAACTGAGCATATGCATTTTTTTCTTCAGATTTAAACTCCTGTGCATACGGACGCTTGTGTTTTATAAATATAAGTCATTGAGGAACTGTAACTGCTAGAATAAACAAGTTAAACATTGCCGTATTAGATGATATCAGTCAAACATTCAGGCGCCTTTGTTAATGTGAACATTTTGGATTGAAAAGCTTCACTTGTCATCAGCGTTCCCCAGCGAGAACTCCCGTTGATTAAATCAGCGGCTCTCAGATTTTATCATTCGCTTAGTAAATTAGTGTCAAACAACAACATTACACTAACAACATCCGAAAATTAGGAAAGAGATTTTATCTCTCCACAGCAGCAAGGCTCAGAGAGTAAATTAACTGCTGTCTCAGGAGAGAAAGAAAACAAATATTCACACTTCTTTTAAATAATGAAAAGCCTTTAGCTGTATTGAATCTGCTGCCTGTGTGTTGGAATTTGTTTTCATTTGATCTGAGAGCTTTATGTCTCATGTGAGCACTGACAGACGTGTCTTTTCTTCATTAGTTTGTCCTTGAACTAAATCTGACTGAATGCTGCAGTGACGTTAGCTTGTGAGGCAGCTGGATACACGAGATCACGTGAGAATCCATCTCGTCAGGCTTCAAGTAATACGCCTGGAGTCTGAAGCCACCGCTGGATCCTCCTGTGATCTCATAAATCCATCTACCTTGTCATGTAAGACCGTGATAGACACACAGTTCATCCAATTACCTGCCCCTTTCTGAACAGCCTCCAAAAACTACTTCTCTGATGTTTTTTTTGGAACAAAATATCTGGTGTGTCAGGCTAGTGTGAGGCTCATAAACATCTTGTGAGAGCACAATCTAGTTAGTCTAAAAATATGAGCTGGACTGTATGAATGTAATCTGAATCAT
This sequence comes from Scomber japonicus, assembly GCF_027409825.1. Lineage (NCBI taxonomy): Eukaryota > Metazoa > Chordata > Actinopteri > Scombriformes > Scombridae > Scomber > Scomber japonicus. Next base: position 29,876,868 of record NC_070585.1, on the reverse strand, counting down.
GGTTTTATGCTCTGAATCAAAGAGACTTATTTCAGGATCCTGATGACTTTTCCTAAGTAATTTAATCCGTATAAACTTTTACATCATTTCTGAAAACACTCAAAACTTTACTTGAGTAAATACTTTGGCTTTTAACTTTACTAACCAGCGGCACTTCTGTTCCCAAAACACTGTATGTTACAAACAAACTACAGCAGCAACATCTGCAAGATGACAGAGCAGCGCTAACACCTTGTTCCAGGCTAGACAGGAACAAACATGCTGCATCTGTTTGTGTACAAAAAGCTGTGATTTACTAAATCAGAACATCTCCCACAGCGAGTTGACAAAGAGTCCTGTCATGTGTTTATCTTTAAATGCAGTCACAGAGATAAATACCTGCAGGCTTCCCCAGTCAGTGCCGTTGGCGGACACAATCAAGCCTTCTTTCTGGAACGTCTTGAACCTCAGTGACAGCTTGAAATCCTGATTGTCCTCGTCCATCCCGTGGAGGTACTTCAGATACCCCTTCCCATCCAACCTCACTGCTGACTCTGCAACACAGAAACATGAAAACAACCAAAAGTGAACAACAGACAGAATCTGAAGGGAAACAACAGTGAGGCCTTTCTTGTGTTACTTATAATGTAGATTTCTTATCTCCTTCTTATCTGCTGATTTAATTACTTATTATAGTCCTTGGTACAACATCCTGGATAAAGTGTGAGTGCTGAATTTCAATTTGTTCAACTTTTCTTGCAAATCATCTCTGCTTTGTAAGTCTTAACATAACTGTGGAGCACTGATGTATAATAAGAGCCGATGGGGAGCCGCTACTCAGCCTTGCAGCCAACTTTTTCCAGCAGTATTGCAACGAAAAATCCCCATGTCCCAAAGAGCCTCTTCCCCATAGACCACCATTGTGAACTAGACAGCAAACAAGGTCAATTATGCCTCTTTTTATTATAAGTTTTAGATCCATGCAGGTTTATATTTGTAAAACTTTCTTCAAGCTGTAACGTCATCACAATGTTAAGTCTATGGGAGGTGAGGCCAGCAGGAGAAACACTACTGTGCATATTCAGCAGGCCGCATAATATGAAAGGATCCTGAAAGCTAGAGACTTCTTTTGGCATATGCGCCGAGCCAAGCAATTCTTATTGGACTGAATGGACGTCATCTTTGGTCCAGTCTCCAGCTGTTATAATACATGCATGCTGTGGAGCCTGCAGGAAGTCTTTAAGCGAGCTTTTGGAGGCACCGAATTCCTCCAGAATATCTTCAAATATATAAAATTCAACTTTTTACTTTCCCAAAGAAGGCCATAAAAAAAGATTAAAAACTTTAACAAATCTTTATCAATCCTCAAGGCAGTACACTTATTCCACCTTCGCTCTGCACCAAATGTGACGGCAGAGTCTGCAGATGAAACACAGTTTAAACTCAAAATCTCATTTCTGACAGACAAGACTGTGAAGAAAGAGTGTTTTTTTTCTATAAAATGTCTTTGATCTTTTTAACTGCCAAAAGCTGAAAATCCAAAAGTGCCTGAAGCCAGAAAAACAAGAACAAAGTAATCAACGAAGCGTCCGGCAAAAGTTTAAACATCAACGCAAGTGACAAAAAAGGAGGGACTGCGTGACGGATGAGTGAATTCGTGAATCAGCAGATCAATAGTGATTCCAGCAGCAAAAGGGAGCATATTAGTGTACAGACACAACTTTTTTCTGTGTGTGTGTGTGTGCGTATTTCTAAGATGAAACTTTAATGGCGCCTGTGGGGAGGCTCAGGAACAACACGTTCCCCGAGTCTGGTGAGAAGAAAAAGAAACTTTTCGCTTTCTTGGTGAAAAACAACTTTTCCTGATGTGGGATTTCAATCAAGCAACTTTTATTTCAACCTGTTGGGTTCAAACATTGTTCTCCAGGTACATTTTTTTTCTTAACTACAGAATCAATTAATCAAACTTTGATATCGTACCTTTCAACCTAATAAAATACAAGCGATGGATAAAACGCAGGATGTTAAAAATAGATATAGAGACTAGCACACACCAAAATAACTAAAAGGCAAATGATGATGAAATGAAATACCAGATTATTTGATAAAGGTAGTCTCAGTCTGGTTTGGTGGTTTGGTGTGAACTAAATTAGACAGTAATACAAACTAAGCTTATAGTTAGGGCTCTTAGAGCTCTTAGCTTATGCTGCTATAGGCTTAGACTGCCGGGGGACTCCCATGATGCACTGAGCTCTCTCCTCCTCCCTCTCTCTCTCTCTATCCATCCATCTATATACATTAACATTCATGTACTATTAATGCATTCAATAACCTAAACTTCTTCCCCGGAGTTGTCTGTGCTTTCTGGTCTCACAGGTAACCTGGGCCTGTAGACGTCCGGATGACAGATTCCAGTCCCGGACTTTCTCGCTTCATTGTTGATTTTCATTGTGCTTCTCTCCTCTATCCTTCCTTTCTCTCCTCTCTACCCCAACCGGTCGAGGCAGATGTTCTCCCATTCTGAGTCTGGTTCTGAGGTTACTTCCTGTTAAAAAGGAGTTTTTTCTTGCCACTGTTGCTCATGTGGAAATGCTGTGTGTCTTTAAAGTTAAAACCTGAAGAGTTCGGTTTAGAACCTGCTCTATGTGTAAAGTGCCTTGAGATTACTTTGTTGTGATTTGGCGCTATACAAATAAAGATTGAATGATTGATTGATTGACTAACAGCTGTTGAGACATTTCACTTTTAACCTGCTGGTGGCGCTACAAGAACAACCAGAGGAGAACACTAAGTTGTGTCGGCTTCAGCCTCTCACGAGCACGAATGAAAGTCTCAACAAAGTTTTGTGGCAATCCATCGAATAGTTTAGATATTTCAATGTGAACCAAAACAAACCAATATTTCCATTCATGAATCTTTTATAGCATTAAATATTGTTTTTCATACCTGGAGAAGATCTTCTACAGATGAAAATCACTATTACTACCAGCTATTTTTTTCAAATGTAGTACTTATTTTGACATTGTGATCTTTATTAGGTTATTTAAAAGATATAAAGGAGTGAGAAAGCAGTCAGAGCACACACTGAAGTCTATCATCTTCTGTACTTCTGCTGTTAAGATGTTTTTCTTGTCTGCTCTTCATCCTAAAATCTCACCCCCTTATCGGCAAACTTCAGTCTCTTAAGACCAAAGAGGTATCTGAAATAGTCAAAATATGATGGCGACACCACGTTAAGATGTTCCAAAGGGAAGAGGGACTCTAAAGCTGATAATGAGTGTACATCCTGCAGAGCCTGGAGCTGACTGTTATTCTGTCCGCACACCACTAATCCTCACAAGAATGCCAACACAAAATCACTGGGGACGATCGGACGAGGTGGCGCCGCCGCTCAACGCTCCCTTCAGATGTTCTGCTGGCTGTAATCGAAGCTCGCTGAGGGCACAGTCGCACCAAACGTTTGAAATCTTTGAGATTAGACTCATTAAGGTCACTCAGTTTTAACAGGTGTGATGAGTCGCCTGAACATATACGTTTGTTCTCTCATTTCATCTCAAGCAAGAGATGGAAGGTGCTTCTTCATGCTTGGAAATTCCTGTAGAACAAAGGGGATTTTCTTCTTCTTCTATAATCTTCTTAACTGGTACAAATACCAGAAATTATATTTTCTGACCTACCCTCAGGTGAAATCTCAGTGCTAGATGGAAAAGAACAAAGAAATTCCTGAAAAGCAGCTTTCTTTCAAAGACAAGTTCACAACTTTTCAAGTCCGTCTTAAAACAGCAGTCGTGAACAGTCCACTGTGAGTGATGGGAGCCAAAATCCTGTTTATCTGAAGCTTATATGAGGGTTCAGCAGTCTGAGTTAGTCATCTGACACATTTACAGTCTTTTTAGCATCAAATTCCCTCTTTGTGTTTCCTCAGACAGTGAGCTGCTGTTTCTAACATCAAGAATGAACTTTGAGACTCTGAAGTTTGAACTTTGAAGCTTTAAAGCCAACATGGAAGAGAAGCTCACACACACTGGCAGTTCTTTCTCAGGAAAAAAGTGGAAAATTCAAACACTCTTCATATCTCCCTGACAACTTTGCAAACACCATTTACTAATGAAGATCATGTGCAGAGGTGGAAAGAGTACGGAAATATTTGACTCAAGTAAAAGTACCACTACTTTGAAGAAATTTTACTTGAGTACAAGTAAAAGTACTGGTCTAAAAATATACTCAAGTAAAAGTAAAAAGTAGCTTGTTAAAAAAATACTTTGAGTAAAAGTTACTTAGTTACTTTTACAACGGGGGTGGGTGAGGGGGGGGGCGGCTGTAGGACAAAGTGATGGCTCATAAATCTCTAACTAGTTGTTTTAATTAAAGATAAAGGTATACATTTACAAATTCAGCTTCAATGACAAAATATGTCGACACACAACATTTAAAACATTTATGGAGATATGTCATTTTAGTGAAGACCATCCCATAAAACATTTTCAAATAACACAACCATTAAATTGAAGGTGGCATAATTGTGGATTCTGTAAACCTGGAGCGATTTTAGACTTTTTTGGGGGATTTTCTTACACCCATAAATTTGATCTCAGCACCCCTAAAAATAAATGATAAACCCTCCATAGTCTCTAAATATTATGTGGGAAACACTGAATGATTATTGGGGTTTTTTAAAACACTTGCAGGGCATTGAATGTCAAATTCTCATTAGGAGCTGAGCTCCTCTAAAGCTCTGATCCTAGTCCTACAATCACCCAGGTTTAAACCAACAGTCATACTGCATATCTATGAATCACTATGGGTCAAAGTCACAAGAGCAATAACTTTTCTTTAAATTACCCAAAGAAGACCAAACTTTTAAGTACCCATGTTTAAAAGGCTATGCCCCTGTGCAGCTTTCGCTCAATTCTCTCATTTCCGACGCTGTCCTTTTCACGTGAACGCATCATGCGCAATGCCTCGTCCTACACGAAGAGTGAGACAGATGACAGCACAACGTCTAATGGACATTTCTTTTAGAGTTTGTTGTGTTGTGTTAGAGTTTATATGTCGCTATGAGAGCTAGCTGCCCGGTGTAACAGGCTGCATGAATGTTAAGTTATTGTATCATGCTGGTTAATGATGCTGTTCGATCCCCTTTGCTTTAAAAAAAACATTCGGCCAACATTTTTTACTCAGTAACGGATGTGATTTAAAGTGTAGCGAAGTACAATACTTCACACAAAACATACTTAAGTAAAAGTAAAAGTACAGATTTTTAAAACTACTTTAAAAAGTACAAATACACAGAAAAGCTACTCAATTACAGTAACGTGAGTAAATGTAATTCGTTACTTTCCACCTCTGATCATGTGATATGACTGAAACCACAGGGGCAGCATCTAAAATGAACCATGAGGTGAAAATGTTTGCTCAATCTTCAACAAACACAGATAACACACATAAAAAACTCATAAAAATATAACATCCATTTCTCCACAATGACAGCGTGCACTTTGTGGATGTTAAGAGAGTCGTCTGAAATGACTCTGCTGCACCTAAAACCTGGTTTTCTTAAATTAACTCTGCATATTTAAACAGGATCAGAGCAGCAGGATGACGCTGCTCCTGCTCTTTAGAAGAAAAGAGGATGATGAGCTGAGTTAGTGTGTCTACAAACATCAATATCCAGACATGTTGGCTCATTAAGACCTCTTTAAAGCACAGGTACAGCACACACACACACACACACACACACACACACACACACACATAGACGCACCGTTACAGGGGCAGACACTCTCCCAGCTGTGCTGTGGGGTGATGTAACCCGCTCTGGCGGTGGTGAAATGGCTCAGTCTCTCTCCCATAAGGCGGACGGCGTTCCTGCAGCTTCGCGGTGGACAGCCGAGACCCAGACAGCCGTTGTGGCTCACCCTGCGGATGTTCAGGCCCAACGAGTCCTCGATGTCTGATATGATAGCTAAATGAAAGAGTTCAAACATTTCAAACCACACGTACAAAGAGACTCTTGATCTCACTTAGATCACATGAATTATTTTACCTCATGGCTGTTACTCTCTAGTTAGTTGATATCGTTGGTGTGAGTTATAATTATTTCTCCATTAGAGGCTAATTACCGTTGTGTTTTGGAACCTCTTTTAGGTTCAAATGAGTCACTGCAGTGCTCATAAATTTAAATCTGGAACTTCATGTCCACACGTCAGTCCCTTTAGTCCACCCTCAAGATATAAAATCTCTATTTGGTATCATAACTTTGACAAATCTTCATGTCATGCAGGGATTTGACCTTTTGCTCTGTTTACATTGTGAAAGGCTGAGATATCATTTAACCTGTGGCTCCTTTATTGCAATATTTCCCACTATTTGAAGAGCTGAAATTAAGATGGTGAAAAATGTGAGTCTTTCTTCATCCTGTTTAATGCTGTCTTCTCTCTCAACAATCTCCACCGGGATCAGAAAACTTATCAGAAACTCTACAGTGTAACCTCGGAGTCTGTGCATAATGCTGCCTCGGGTACAGAGAAACCTCTCAACACTGAGGTATAAATCCAGATTTACTTTGTAGCAGCTGCAGACTGTTAGGACAGCCATAAGAAGCTAATTCTTTGCTCCATAAAATGACATAAAAACAGATCAGTGCCTCATATATCTTTATATATCTACCTCTACATCTCATATTTCTCTGTATCTTGCAGTGCTAATACTTTCATCCCAGTTTCCTCTTGTAATCAATACAAGGCTCTGTTGTATCTTATAGGGAGGACTGCACTGTGGCAGCTGAAAGAAATGATTTATACAATTATTATCTTGATGGATCACCTGCAAGCCTGTTGGTTGGTAGAGGCTGGACGAGTCCGCTCTGAGGCCTCCAGATGAGCAGGACCTCCAGGACCTGGGCGTTGGGTACCTGCTGCAGGCTGGCCAGGTGAAGCTCTTGCCTGGGTAAACCCAGAGCCTGACCCAGGCTGCGCTGGAGGCCTCTCCAATGATCACCCAGAAACTCTTCGGGTGAAATCCCAACCAGCTGCAGCGTCAGACCCGAGTCCAGCGCCCTCTGTGCGGCAGCCCACACGTGGACTTTGACCCCGGTCCAGACGCTGAACTTCCCGTCTGTCACACTGACGTTCAGCGAGTAGGAACCCTCCTCCAGGTTTTCATCCGCCCAGATTTTACCATCAACCATGTCAACAGAGAACCTCGCTCCAGCTGGGTTTTCTGACACCAGCTTGTAGGTCAGGACATCCTGCAGGTCCTGGTCTGAGGCGTGGAGCCTGCCAATGACCCGGTTTGCAAACAACCCACCAGCAGTGGTGATGAAGACCTCCAGGGGAACCACAGAGGGAGGATACTTGCTCTGCTCAGTGACGTTGATGTTGACCACGCAGATGGACGAGAGGGGAGGATGGCCGCTGTCTGTCACCTGATCGGAGCAAAGAAAGCAGTTAGAAACTTTAAAAAGAAGATAAAATACAGATGTTTAGTGTCAGAAAGGGTTCAACAGATGAGTCTAAGGGGTCACAAGATGATAAAACAGAAATTATTCAATATCTATTTTTCACACATTCCAAAGAGAGATGTTGATTCTAATTATTTCTGTCCATGAACATTACTTTGGGTCTAAATGCTGCGTAAGAGGCTTTTTCACACTAACAAGAAGAAAAACTGATTTTTCAGCATGGCAATGATCAAAAATGAAAAAACGGAGCAATTAGACACAAAACGTCAACTATCAGCAGTTTCAAGTCAAAAACAACATTTTTAACAACCCTCAAAAATTCATGCAATGCATATTCAGCTGAACTAAAAATGCCTTCAGTTCATAATAAACACTGTAACCTCAAAATTACCTTTTTTTCAATCTCTAATGAGGAGATAAACAGTAGCAGAGTAAACTTTATTAAAACACGGCGTTGCTCTGTGACTGCTGGACGTGAAAATGAGCAAATGTTTGCCAACAAATTCAACGTATGGACTTCAAAGCTGATAATATGTCAGTGTTGTGTTTACTTCTTGTTTCTGCTGCCCCCAAGTGGCCAAAAAAATCTTCTATTGCAGGTTTAAGGACTTCAGTATCTCTTATTATTATTATCCATTATTACTCTTGTACATAATGTCACAATTATTTTATTATATTTTTTGCTACTATTGTTTTATCATTGCTGTTCTACCAATTATTTATTCTTCTTCTTCTTCTTCTTCTATTTTTTACTACTTCCACTTTTCTACTGCAATAATGAAAATTCCTCATCATGGGACTAACAAGAGAATATCTTATCTTGAGTTTAATTTTAATTTCTCATAATATTAGAAGTCATTAAGAGTGAGAGCAGCCAAGCCTCACGCTCTCATATAGATCTTAGGATTAGCAAAGATGAACTTTTTATCTTTGCTGTCTCCGATGTGAAATGTGTGATTTTTAAGAGAAAGAACAGCAAGTTTTTTGGAGTTTTTCCCCCCAAGTTGTCTGCTGAGAAGTAGAGCGTAACAGGGTTATGGCGGCGGCACTTTCCACAGGTTCTTCTGTTCAAACACTGATAATCACCTGTTTGCCAAAAAGCAAAATCATTATGATACACATTTGCTGGAGCTGATAATTTATTCAGATATTACTCCTGTTTGGACATACATGAGAGACTAAAGTTTGGGAGTGTTGGATGATGGGAATGACTCGGTGAGGAAGAAAACAAATCTCACTCTGAGCCTAAGTTAAAACTTGGCAACCGTGGTGTTATTAAACTCCCAGCGGCGAATTCTTAATAATACGACTCGATTTTTATGATCCCTGAAGGACAAAACAAAACCTGTTTTTCTAACTATAATGATAACAGGGGAAAATAAATTAATGTAACGCTTGAGCCCCTGCACCCCACCAAATGAACCAAAGAGACAATCATCAGCACTCCGAGGGCAAAATATTGAGTTTCATCTCATTGTTGGAGCCTTAAGCAGCACAAAACTTTGAGTCGTATCACTGTTGAACTACAGCCAACGGTGAAAATCACTGTTACCACTTCCTGCGCTGTTTGCCATCTCTCCTGACAGCACTGTCAGCAACACAGCAGCTGAGGCCAGGAGGGACACTCTGCAGTGCATCAGCATTTCATCAGTGAAGCAGGATTATAAGGAACACTTTCTTGTTTCCTTCACAGTGTGACAGTCGGGGAGATTTTTTTTTTTTATATTTTATTTTAGAGTCATGAGATTTCAGCAAAGACAACAGGGTGTGAATCCCTGGGGTGAAATGTGAAATCTGACAGATACAAATTGAATTTGAGTTCTCGGGAGGGTGAAAGCGAGAGTGAGAAAAGTTCAAAAGGTCAGAAGAGAGTGAAAAAAAAGGGGAAGAGCAAGAAGGAAACTTTCTGTTAGTTTTGACAGAAATCTCACCTGTATTTTGAGCTGATGATGAGGTTTGACCCTCTTCCTGAGCGGAGCAGAGAGCGACAGCAGCCCGCCTTGGTCGACGTGGAAACGGCGGTCCTCGTTGCCGCTGACAATGTGGAAGGAGAAAGGCGGGCCGTTCTTGAGAGTGTCCTTGTCCGTCACCACCAGCTGGAGGAAGCCGCTACCGACTGACTCGCCCTCCTGCAGGAAATCATGAGTTTAATTCATTTCATTCTTCAACTGTTATTATTTGCATTTTAAATCTAGAGTATGAAACTTCATAATGGTGGTTTTCCATGTTTTAGCTAACCCTAACCCTAACCTACTAACAATTATAGATAAATCAATTACTACCATTTTATTTTCAGAGGGGAGGATTTTTTATTATTGACACTGTGTAGCAACCATTACTACCATTTTCTGCTCTTGTCTTTACAATAAAAAAAATAAAAATAAATGTTAGTTTTTTCACTGCATGTTTACTAACAAAAAAACATCAGGAAAGCTTTAACGAGTGGTGCATTCAAGGATGCTCAAATATCAGAGGATTTAAGTGTACTATGCTGGACAGAGGAAGCAGCCAATTTTATTTGAGGACTTATGCAAATATTTGTTGTTTGTCTTCTAAAAAAAAGGACTTTCTGACAACTTGGCAATGTACAAACTGTCCTTTACTACATTTAAATAAATAATAACCATTTTCTTGAAATGACAACCGTAAATTAGAGGGATTGAACAAGATCCCCAGCTGAAATTTAACTTCTTATGATAATATCTGATGACACATTATTATCATTTTCTATCCCATACAATAACTTTCTGAGACTGATTTCCACTCTTGTCTCTTGTTGCTATGTTTGTTGACTGCATGGCAACAAAAACATCTGCAAAGCTTTCACTGTTTGCTTGTCTGCTTTCAAGGATGCTTTAATATAAGAGGATTTGAGTGTATGAAGCAGCCAAATTTATCTGCAACCTTATTGAAAAGTCTGTGTGTTCTGTTGTGTGACTTTCTAACAACTTGGCATGTAAGTTAAATTCTTTATGGCAACAAAACCCAAAACATCCTGAAAACTGTCCTTCACTGTAACTCATTTTAACCCTGTCTGTTTTGACTGTTCCTTCTTTCCTCCCCTCCTTCCTTCCTTTCTTCTGTCCTTCTTTCCTTCCTTCCTTCCTTCCTTCCATCCTTCCTTCTGTCCTTCTTTCCTTCCTTCCTTCCCTCCTTGTTTTCTTCTGTCCTTCTTTCCTCCCTCCCTCCCTCCCTCCCTTCCTTCCTTCCTTCCTTCCTTCCTTTCTTCCTTCTGTCCTTCTTCCCTCCCTCCCTCCCTTCCTTCCTTCCTTTCTTCTGTCATTCTTTCCTCCCTCCCTTCTTCCTTTTCTCCCTCCTTCCTTCCTTCCTTTCTTCCCTCCTTTCTTCTGTCCTTCTTTCCTCCCTCCCTCCTTCCTTTCCTTTCCTCCCTCCTTCCTTCCTTCCCTCCTTCCTTTCTTCTCTCCTTCCTTCCTTCCTTTCCTTCCCTCTTCCTCCCTTCCTAGACTCAAGGACAACAGGAGGGTTAATAACACAGTGTTCTCAAAGTACATGCAGACAAACAGCTCTATACATACTAAGGCTTTTTTTTAAAGGGACAAATCCTGCCCATCATTAACTAAACAATAATCTTTTTTTCTTTATTATAAAGTTGACTGTAAATTAAAAGCATTTCCAGGTGAAGTTTTTTTGGGGGAGATGCAGACACGGTCCAGCTCAGAGCCAAACAGATCATCTCAGTGGAGTTAAGTTTGGGAGTCAAACACGTTCACATGGATTATTCATGTGTCACTGCTTTGCACGCTGCAGTGAAGACAAACTTCAGTCAGCATTTTGAGTAGATCAACACAGATGCAACGTGATTTATCGCTGCGCCACAAGCGCTCCTGCATCCTTTGGAGGACGTTCTGTGAAGATACTGAATTAACTGTCCATCTGCCGCTTTTAGTCAAACACTCAAATGAAAAAACTGCAGCCTAACACGACGCCGTCACTTCAATACAACAGCTGTGTGACAGATGTTTGAGCAACAGATGATTACTCATAAACTCAGTAGCCTAACACAGGAAAGTAGCGTTCTTTTAGACAAAAACAAAGTGTTAAAACTGCTCAGTGTGATGGATTACTACTGACAACAAGCCACTTTTAAAGGATGTTAATTTTCACAACAAACTGGATTTAATGGAAACCAGTGGTTCTCTGGAAGTAGGTGATCCATCTTAAAACTTACAGCACACTTTGGAAGATGGATAACAGTGATGCACACTCAATTTGTAGTTAATGAGCTAAAACATGCAAAACCTCAGGTGTTGTTTTTCACATTTCAAATAGAGCGAGCGTCACAAAGATATACGATTCAAAAAAATTACATCTTAAATCATTCAATATGTGTTATATTTCAGTTTGGATCAGTCAGTATCGAGTTGTGTTGCTGCTATGACTGAAAGTGTAAGTCACTAAATCACCTGATAAATGAATATAATGTTTATTTATAGAAAAATGAGACAAATCAGGTGAAAACTGGTGCATTCTCAGATATTTAAATGTATAAATGCCACCCATAGTGATTTTTAATTACTATATTTTATTGTGAAAAGCTTTTAAATGTGCATTATGATGCAGTCAATAGAGATGAACCACCTGTAGTGCACACTGCATGTCTCATACAGGTAGACAGAAGTAGTCGAACCAATTTTGAGGGGAAGAAATGTGAAAAAATGCTGCTTTTTCAATAAACACTCAACACATAGTGCTAGCAATGCTTATGATTTTTAAAGATGTGGGTGTTTCAAAAATGTCAAGCACCACTTTGCACAGTGCTCGAGTGCTGTTGTTGCTATAGGTGTAAAATGTTGTATTATACTTGATTTTATATTGTATTTATTCTATTTTGAGCTACTTCTATTATATACTGTTTTTACTATTTCAAAATGATTGCTGTTGTTAACCCTAACCCCCATCTTATATTACATTAATGTTTCTTTTTCTTTCCTCTTTCTTTTTTCTTCTATTTCTTTAACCTTCATGCCGTCCTCCGGGTCAAATTGACTCCGTCTGTTTTGACTGTTCGTTCCTTCCTGCCTTCCTCCCATTCCTTCCTTCCCCCTCCGTTCCTTCTTTCTTCCTTCCTTCTTCCCTTCCCTTCCCTTCCCTTCCCTTCCCTTCCTTATAAATATATATATATATATATATAGAAATAAAATTATTATTATTGCTAATGATAGCTCACTTAAATATTGATTTGTAGCAACTGTAGCTTAGTTAAATAGGAAACATTCAAAGTAGCAATAAGTAAAAACAAAAAGTCTTTGCTGCATTACTAACACAGATTTTAAATGACTGTATTTCACTGTGAACTGGCTCTAAATGCACATTAAAATGCAGTCAGTCGAGCTGAAACAACAGTTTGATGTCTAATGAAAAATAAATAAATCGAATTTAACCCAGTTTCAGCTTCGATTTCATCTAGTCACTTCCTCTTTAATTCACCTTACTCGACAGAAAGATAAGACCGACGCAGTCCAGCACAGAGCCAAACAGATCATCTCAGCGGAGTTAAATTTGGGAGTCAAACACGTTCACATGGATTATTCATGTGTCACTGCTTTCATGCTGGAGTGAAGACAAACTTCAGTCAGCATTTTGAGTAGATCAACACAGATGCAACGTGATTTATCGCTGCGCCACGAGCGCTCCTGCATCTTTTAGAGGAAGTCATGTGAAGATACTAAATTAACTGTCCATCTGCCGCTTTTAGTCAAACACTCAAATTAAAAAAAATGAAAAACTGCAGCCTAACGTGGCTCCGTCCCTTCACTTCATAACAGCTGTGCGGGTCTTAAAAGTGGGCGTCCGACAGTGACAAATAGAGAATCAAAAAGGCATGTAATGGCTTCAGAGGGGAGGACTCGCCACAGACCTGCAACACCTGTTTGAAAATGAAAAAGCTTTCCTGTCTCTTGTCTGAGAAACATCCATCTGCTTAAGTCTATGTGAGTTTCTTCATCAGGCAGAGCTGGCTGCGGAGACGGAGAAGCAGATGGGACGGAGTTTGGACTCATCGCTGCACAGTGTCGACGTTTTTTGGCTGCTGAGCTATATATTCTGTGTCTGGATGGGATTTTTTCCGAGCTGGCGGAGATGCAGCAGGTGGAGCGATGGAGAAGCTGGCAGAGAAAACTCATCAGTGAGCAACAGACAGGCTGGCTGAAACAACGCACTGTGTGATACATAAGAAACGAAGACACACACATACACACACATACACACACGTACTGTATGAACCTGTAAGTGTGTGGCTGCATCAGACTGAAGCATGCAGCCACACACACACACTCACACACACACAGACTGTTAAAAGTTCTTTTCCCACAGATTTTGCCCTGTAATTAGATGCATTAGGTAAATAGGTGGCGCTGAAGTCCTGCACACACACACGCACGCACACACACACACACACACACACACACACACACACACACACACACACACACACACACACACACACACACACACGCACACACACACACACACACATACACAAATCCTCCTTTTAGTGCAAATAATGATGACAGCAGCAGCATGAACATTCATTTATCAACCAGATTTCATGGCAATTGATCCTCAAACATTTGTCGAGACATTTCGCTCAGAATCAAACAAATGTTTCCCTCATGGACACACGAGAGAAAGTGAGGTACAGTAGGAACAATGAATATTTGTGTTAAATTCCATCTTAATTCCTCCAATATTTGTTATGCTAGTCAATCTGGACCTCCTGGTAGCAGAACTGAACATGTAAGTTACTAAATAGCTTGTTAAATGAATGTAACGTTGATCCTTCCTTCTGTCGTTCTTTCCCCCCTCCCTCCTTCCTTTCCTCCCTTCCTTCTTTCCTTCCTCCCTTCCATCTGTCCTTCTTTCCTTCCCTCCTTCCTTCCTTCCTTCCCTCCTTCTTTTCTTCTGTCCTTCTGTCCTTCTGTCCTTGTTTTCTCCCTCCCTCCTTCCTTTCCTCCCTCCTTCCTTCCTTTCTTCCCTCCCTCCTTCCTCCCTTCCTAGACTCGAGGACAACAGGAAGGTTAAAGCACTTTGAGCTACATCTTTTGTATGCTCTATAAACCAAGTTGATTATTATTATTATTGAGAACTGAAGCCAATCTTTGGGAAAAAGCTGCAACAAGAATTCAGCTTCTCCATGAGTCAGCCCTCAGTGCAAGAAGTGCTTATGCATTTGTGTGTTTGCACTGTGCTGAAGTGCTGCTGTCGCTAAATATAGCTCACCTAAATGTTGATTTGTAACAGAAGTGTAATTAGTTGAGTAGGAAACATTTAAAGAGGCAGAAAATTAAAACTAAAATACAAACGAACTGTTCAAAGATGTGCAGCAGCAAAATATTTGGATTTACTCAAATTTCACATTTTAAATTGGTCATTTCACAGAGAGACGAAGTGTTTGGCAGCTCTCCTGTTAGTATCTGAGTCAGTCAGTGTAACACAGGCCGTCATACCTGCAGCAGCAGACTGTGGTTGATCTGAGAGAAGACAGGCGGGTTGTCGTTGACATCGGTGACGGTGACTGTGATGAGGACGGCTGACGACAGCGGAGGATCGCCTTCATCTGCTGCCTGCACCGTCAGAGAGTAATGAGGGATCTGGAGAGAAGGAAGAGAATATGTCATCAACTTCAGATTCATTTCATTTTAATTTTTTTTAGCTTTTTAATCCATTTCCTTTTGTCTTTTTTATTATATCTTCCAACTTTTTTTTTCAGATATACAGGCCAACATCTGTCTTTTGTCCATGTTTTAAGATCCAAATTGACCCCGTCTGTTTTGACTGTCCCCCCCCCTTCCCTCCCTCCCTCCCTTCCTTCTTTCTTTCCCTACTTCCTTCCTTTTGTCCTTCTTTCCTTCCTTCATTCCTTCTTTCTTTCCCTCTTTCCTTCTTTCTTTCCTTCCTTCCTTTTGTCCTTCTTTCCTTCCTTCCTTCTCTCCTTCCTCCTTTCTTTCCCTCCTTCCTTCTTTCTTTCCTTCCTTCCTTTTGTCCTTCTTTCCTTCCTTCCTTCATTCCTTCCTTTTGTCTTATTTTCCTTCCCTCCTTCCTTCCTTCCCTCCTTCCTTCTGTCCTTCTTTCCTCCCTCCCTCCCTCCTTCTTTTCCTCCCTTCCTTCCTCCTGTCCTTCCCTCCTTGCTTCTTTCTTTCCTTCCCTCCTTTCTTCCTTTCTTCTGTCCTTCTTTCCTCCCTCCCTCCTTCCTTTCCTCCCTCTTTCCTTCCTTCCTTTCTTTCCTTCTTCCTCCCTTCCTAGACTTGAGGACAACAGGAGGGTTAACACACACACACATAAACACACACTGACCTCCTCTCTGTCCAGCGCAGTGCGGACAGAGATTTCTCCGCTGCGAGGATGGATGGAGAACTGCTGCAGAGCGTCTCCGCTCACTATGGAGTAACGCAGCAGGTTGTTGACAGGACCGTCCTGATCAGTGGCTGTTACCTGCGGATAGAGGAGAGGAGTGAAGGTGAGGAAGTGAGGAGGAAGAAGAGGAGGAGGAGGAGGAGGAGGAGGAGTATAATAACTCTAAAGGTCAGGCAGACACACACAAAAGATCCAAACAAGTTCAACGTAGTAGAAACACTTGAAGAGATCTTTGTCAGGCATTGTCAAGTAAAGTGAGGTCATGGGCAGCATCTCTGACGCTTGTTACAGACACAAAGGACTGAATATAAATCACTGGATTGAAGGACGAGCTCAACTCAACACCCACATAAGGAAATGGATTACTGTGGGAAGACAGGAAACATCTGTATGGCTTGCTTTAAGTCGTCTTTTTATTTGATATCTGATATAATGTAGAAAGCTAAATCTACAGGCATATAAATATAACAATTAAATACAAAACGTTGATCTAAACTGAGTATTAAAAGCTGTTAATTGTATGGTGCCTGTACAATCTTTCCTCAAACATTGCACAGATGGTTAAGATTGCACTTGTTTTTGTGTTTCAGTGTGTGTGTGTGTAGGAGGAGGTGAGGTTGTCTGTGTCTGTGTGTGTGTTATTTATTAAGTCGTCTTATGGCCTGAGGAAAAGGCTGCTCCTCGGCCTGCTGCTGCATGTTCTGACAGACCAGGATCTTCTTTTTTCGAGGGCAGCAGGGAGAACCGGCTGCTGTGTGGGTGTGTCGGGCTCTTAATGACCCTCAGGGACTTCCTGAGGCAGACCGCTGGGTTTACGGCTCCTGCAGTACTAGACGCACCTCCGAGGCCTCCAGCACCTTGCGGTCTGTGCTGGTGCAGCTGCTGAACCAGGTGGTGAAGCAGCCGGTTAGCAGGATCTCTACGGTAACTCTGGGGCAGGGGCAAATTTATTTCGGAGCCCGAGGACAAACAGACACCGCCGGGCCTTTATAATGACAGTGGTGGTGTTGGTTGATATTTGACGTTGTCCAGATAGAGAAGGGGGGGTGGGGGGTGGGGGGGGGGTTTGAGTGCCAGTTTCTGCCACTTTCTGCTGTGGTGATGGATTTGAAGCAGGTGTGGACAGTCCGGAGGGAGAGGGACAGGTTAAATGTACCCCCCTCTCGACAGCTGTAGTGGGCGTAGACCTTCAGGATGATGCCTGGTGTGGATTTATCTGCTTGCACAACTGGCAAACATCAGCCCCAGTGATGGAGAGAGGGGGGTGATCCTGGTCTGCAGGGATGGTGGTGGAAGAGGAGCAGCTGGAGGGTAGCTCAGGTTTTCAGAGGCGAGGGAACGGGCATAAAAATCCACCAAAGAACATTTTCTTCTGTCTTGTTTCGAGATATTTTATTATTAACAGGAGAGAAACTTCTTGAAACACTTTAACATGCGTAAAAGTCTTCAAGGGAAGGTGGTTTCATGTTTTAAGAAAAGACTTTCGGACTCAGAGATGACTCATTAATGCTAATGTCTTCCAATAAAAAGCACGGATCTCGTTCTCTACATGTTTTTCTCCTCACTACTGTAGCTTTAGGCTGACTGGAACAATGTATCCTATAATTTTTTCCACTTACAAAAGAACCCTCTCTCTCTCCCCCAATTATGTGAAAAACAGTTCAACCATTTCAAACAGTGAAATATTTGCAGTTAAATGTTGAAAACAGACAGATGGGAGCAAAAAGACGAGAGAAGAAAAATGTCAAATATGAAACGGTGTGATTACAGACTCATCATCCAGGCGTGGTCCGACCATCAGCGAGCCACTGAGCTGTGTTATTGCTGTGTTATCTCTGCTGCTGGCCTGACAGATGACGGCTGACATGCCGGATAACTGTGTGCTCACGTGTGTGTGTGTGTGTGTGTGTGTGTGTGTGTTGAAACTGTTTCATCACTCAAAGTCTATTTTTGTGTGTATGAAATTATCAATATGAGTGTTTTTTTTTCTTGTTTGTTTTTGTCTTAAACTTGTTCGAGTGTGTGTAATCTTTTTTTTTTATTACCTGAATGATCTCCTGGATGCCAGATGTCAGATGTCAGATGCTGTCATATTACTTACACGTATGTGGATCTTGTGCTTATATGTGTGTGTGTGTGTGTGTGTGTGTGTGTGAACTGTGTGTGATATAATAAATGAAAGAATGTGTGCTCAAATTAAATACTTGTATGTTACACCTATGAGATATGTGTACGTGTGTGTGTGTGTGTGTGTGTGTAAGCTTGTTTTGCTGTCTTTGTGAGGACCAAATTCAGTCCTTCAGTTCTTGTTTAAAGGTTAAGAATTGATATGAAGTTAAAAAAAATGGCTTGAAATGTTGTACTGTTTGGTTTATTGTAAATAAATCTCCTGTTTGGATCCAAAACAACAATGAACTGATCTACTTACAAGTATTAAATAATGTGTGTATCCAAAGCCTGATATATCTTATTCCTCTGTGCTGTAGTCCTCTGCTGTTGTCCGAAACCTATTAAAACCATGTGACTGAGCCACACTGTTGCACTGGGTGACATGTTCCTTCATATCAAAAAGTTTGGTCATGTTAATTTGTTTGGAAACGGCTCCAAAGACTAATAACACCAATCATATTTTCTGTCTTGTTTTGCCACATATAACAACCTCTGATCCCATTTCTAAAGAAACTAACCTGCCCAGACTCTTTATAGTGAATGAACATGTCACCCAGTGCAACAGTGTGACGTGACATGTTTTTAATAGTTTTTTGGGCATCAACTGAGATTTAGGAATAAGATATATCAGGCTTGGGATGAATGATAAATGGACTGTATTTCTGACTGCTCTAAGCTCTTTTCACCACATATCACATTCACACTAGGGGTGGGAATCACCAATACGATTTTATTGCAATTTTAAATAAATTGTGATATATTGGGTTTTCATTTCATTTGCAATTCATATAATAAAAGATCGATACTTGGCGTCCATATATCGATACAATATCGCCATGCAAAATATTGTCACACTATGCTGTATCTAATTCTCACACACATTCATACACTGATATGGCGTAAACCATCAGGAGCAATTTGGGGTTCAGTATCGTGCCCAAGGACACTTTGACGTGCTAATGGAGAAGCCGAACCATCAATCATCCATTTAATGTCCAACCTACTCTACTTCCTGAATCACAGCTGCCCCATACACACACACACACACACACACACACACAATGCTTGTTAGTAGAACAGTTCATTATTGAGATTTGTTGACAATAGGAAGTTGGGTCTCTTTACATTAAATGAAATGAATGAGAGTATGGTCTGAAGTGCCTGAAATCTCCCCACTGCACCTTTAATGTTAGAATTAGATTAGGGTTAGATATTAGGTTTGGATTTTTAAAGCAGATTAGGGGTTGAGGATTGTGTTGTGTCAGCATGGGGTCCTCACAACTATACAAACGTGTGAGTGTGTGTGAGTGTGTTGAGGCTGAAAAGCACAACATGGAAAGTCTATTCTAAAAGATACAGATAACAGTGAAATGTCCTTCAGTTAAATTGAACCTTGGAAATATATTTAATTTAAAGTCTAATCCGATTCAGTGATTTAATTAAAGATTACTGATGTTTTTTTGTGAGTGAGAGAGTGTGTGTGTGTGTGTGTGATGTATGATGTGCTCCATATTCTGTAATGTACTGTATGTGAGTGTATGAGTGAAGCATTCATCATAAAGAAATCTATTTAATGCAGCTTTCACTTCACTATTTCTTCTCTTCTGTGTGAGTCAAAGTGTCTGTCACCTGATCTGAACACACACACACACACACACACACACAGTACGTACAAGTCTTGAGCTCTTACCTTCATCACAAGGCCTCCAGGTGATAGATCCTCGGATATCTCAGCGCTGTAGTCGCCACGTCCGAACACCGGAGCGTTGTCATTGACGTCCGTCACGTTGATGAGGACCGTGGTGATGTCACTGAGGGACGACTTGCCTCGACTCCCCTCCACAGACAGGTAGTACTCATGGGAAACTTCAAAATCAAGCGGTGCGATGAGGTTCAGAACTCCTGCAGACCATAGAAAGGAAAAAAAATTATTCATCACAGGTTCAATTATTCATAGTGAAAAAGTGAGAAAAGTTCAGCGACTGTACAAAACTGCCAGGAACGACAAATACACACAAAAAACAACACAGAGCAGGATTCATAAAACATGTGGCGTCGTCATTACAGAAACATGCTGCATGGACAATTACTGCTCAAAATCCTTTCCTCAGAACTTTACTTTAAATTCAAGGTTTTCAAGGTTTTTGAAAGATGCATCAGACCGCGGGAAAAAAAAAAGAGGATAAAATGATGCATGGCGCATCGGCGCATTCTGTCTGTCCTCCTTCCCTTCTTCTCTCTTTCTTTCCTTCCTTCTCCTCCCTTCCTTCCTCCTTTCCTCCCTTCCTTCCTCCCTCCTTTCCTTCCTTCCTTCCTTCCTTCCTTCCTTCCTTCCTTCCTTTCCTTCCTTCCTTCCTTCCTTTCCTTCCTCCCTCCCTCCCTTTCTTCCTCCCTCCCTTCCTTCCTTCACTCGAGGACAACAGGAGGGTTTAAGATGTATGAAAAATGGTATCTTGGGTTTGAATATTTCATGTACATGCAGCAGAGGTAAGTCAGGTTAAGCTTCAATAACTTGGAAGGTAAATTAGAGGAGGGGGGGGGGGGGCGGGAGGGGGGTGAATTAATTAGGCCTCAGACACTTTCTTTTGGAAACTGGAAAAGTTTTTGCTGACTGATAGAACTTTTTTTATGTAACTTCCCTGTGTGCTGCTGCCACTGTACAAACTACAAGTGCTCCAGTGAGGATTTATAATGGGTGCAGTTAGCTGGTCACCCACAGTCATATTTAATTGGATCCACGACTTTAAGTTGGGTCATCAAATATTTAATACTATTCATATATATAATTAGCATCTAGAGATAATGGAACCATTAACCCATGGATACAGGATTAAAATGACAGATTTAATGTTTTATCATACTGTGTACTTATGTCAAAAGTTAAACTTAAAGTAATATGAATACTTTTGTATGTCAGCTATTTGTAAGATAAAATAAGATAATCCTTTATTAGTTCCACTGTGGGGAAGTGTACTGTAATACAGCAGCACATAGCACAAATAGAAAGAGCGTCAATATAAATAATAAAGACCAAAACATATTAAGTAAGTACACAAGCAATAAAAACAACAGTAGTAAAAATATAGTTAAAAAAAGGAACATTATGTATAAGAGTAATATTGTCAGAGTGAAAATATGCCTGAGTCTGATAATGATATTAGAATACAATAGAATACAATAGAATGGAATAGAATGGAATAAAATGGAATGGAATGGAATGGAATAGAATAGAATAGAATAGAATAGAATAGAATAGAATAGAATAGAATGGAATGGAATGGAATAGAATAGAATAGAATAGAATGGAATGGAATAGAATAGAATAGAATAGAATGGAATGGAATAGAATATATCTTTATTGTCATTGTCACAAGTACAATGACATTTTAAAGTGCTCACCAGTCAGTGCATCATTCATTCATAATAAAAAATAAAAATAAAAATAGAACAATAGAACAATAGAAATAAATATAAATTAAAGTTGCAAGCAGCGATGAACGGGCCCCCATGCATGTCGGCCCCTAATGAAAGAAAAAGATAATTAATAATAAATACTATACATAAAAACAGCCCAAGTACATCCTGTCTGTTTTTATGTATAGTATTTATTATTGATCATCTTTTTCTTTCATTTTTGCACATTAGTGTACATTAAGAAGTGCAGCACTGTACTGTGACATATATTAACTTTAAAAACTCATTTATTCACAATGTTTTCACTCCATTTTAACACTTTATTTCATGTATTTCCATCCACAGCAGCACTGTTTGTTCTGATATATAAATATATGTGGAGTGACATCATCTTCCTGCCGCCGCGCTTAAACGAGCTTCGCGCTGAAAATGCAGAATATATATATGTGTGTGTTATGAAGAGTGACAGATGTAATATACTGTTTAAAATGTATGTATAAGCAAGGTTCTTTGGAAGGTAATATGCACCATAAGTCAAACTCATACATACAGGAGTGTTTGTGTGTGGTATATCAAGTGACATATGGAGTGAACCCTCGCTGTTGTCAGCTCAGTGAAGCTATGAGGAACTATAAATCTCTCCACAGCTGGCTGCCGTCGTCATGCGTTATCCGTCATCCCCGTGTGAAGTCTATCCCACCCTCCAAAAAAAAAAAATATGGCAGGTGATAAAAGAGGCGTCAGAGTTATTAAAGGGATTTACTGTGTCATGTCCACTACTTTTGGTCTGTTATTGAGTCACTCCTTCAGGTTCTGATGATACTCGCTCCTCATTTTTCTGACCTGCCGTAAACGTGTTGAACTTTAATAGACTTGTTTTCTCCTCCTGCGGTCGTTTCATCTACAGAGGATTGTTACTGAATGTTTGGTGTGTGTTGTTCTGTACTTTTCATGAAGGACATGCCTCCATGTTGCCGTTAACATTGATTTATTGATTCATAAAAGTGTTATTTGTAAGAGAAAAGAAAAGATGAGGAAAAGCAGGGTTATCTCTAGTTTCTTACCAGAGCTGAAACGACTCATTTAAAAAGGAGTTTCTTTTTAAACTTCCTGTCGTCCTCCTGGGTCAAATTGACCCGTCTGTTTTCACTGTTCCTTCTTTCCTCCCTTCCTTCCTCCTTCTCTTTCTTTCCTCCCCATTACATTCCTCCCTTCCTTCTGTCCTCCTTGCCTTCCATCCTTCCCCCCTTCTTCCTCCTTCCTCCTTGCCTTCCATCTTCCTCCCTTCCATCCTTCCTACTCCTTTCCTTCCTTCTTCCTCCCTCCCTCCCCCCCTCCCTCCTTTCCTTCCTCCCTTCCTTCCTTGACTCGAGGACAGCAGGAGGGTTAAGGACGAGGCTCATTTTCTTACTGTCAACAAGTCTCATAAAAAAGACTAAAAGCAAACCACTAAAATCTCTAAAGTTCTTCAAAAACACATCAATGAGCCACATATCCATCATTATCTCCAAATGTGTATTAATCCGCTGCTAAAAGTAGTCCTAAATGTATTATTTCCTCTTATTTGAGTAACATTTGCTAAAGACTATAGTGGCCAGCTGTGTTAGGAAACGACTGATCCTTTTAAAATATGAAAGTATGAGTTTGTGAGCTTCTTTTGTTTCTTTTAAAGATTCCCATCTTCAGTCGGAGCCAGTGGGGGGTTTTTGGGGTTGAGTGTAATTAAGTCAGAAAGTATTGAGAGATGCATGAACACATTGTTAGTTTTTGGTGCTTTTGAGGGATTTGCTGAATATAAAAACAAATAACTAAAAAAAAAAAAAAAAAAAAAAGTAGAACAAACAGCAACAGCAGACTTTATCCTTTAAACAAAGTAGTGCTGCAGAGGATTGTCCAAACTTAAACAAAGAGGCAGCGACGACATCAATGAAAAATGAACAATACAGTTTTTTTTGTTGGATTTAATACCAAACAATAAGAAGAAAGTGATTATTTCATCAGCTTGTAGTTTTGACTCTTTTAACTACTTTTTAAAAGGAACAGTTTTCTTTTTTTTCCTGTCTTGTTTCACTTTTTGGCGTCTCAATCCGACTATTTCTTCTTCTCCATCATCATTAACTCCAAATCACATCAGTTAGTTGCCAACAAAATCAAATCTTAAACAGCTCATTTGTGTTTTGTGGTGAAGCTTGTACAGTACAGCCAGTTTAGTTTATATATTTTATAGATCTGAGTGTTTCAGAGGAGAGGAGACCGACCGACTGTAACGTGTTATAACTTCTTTCTTTTTCTTTTTTTTATGTTTATTGCACTGAGCAGGTCTGAGGAGACAGGATAACACTGTTAGTGAGCTTATTATACCGCACAAAGCCTCAGTGTATCTGTCAGCTCCAGCTTGTCTCATCCAGCCGAGTGTGGGTGAGAGCCTATTTTCTAAGAGGGTGTAGAGGGGCAGGAGAGGGAGGCGGGGGCTGCCAGCCAGTCTGCTGAACCATACTTCATTAAGATAAAACAAAACGGGATCCAACGAAAACAACCATCCCCCTCCCCCTCATCCCCTCCTCCCCTCTTCCTCTCTCTCTCTCTTCTAACTTAACACCTCCAGGTTTCAACAAGTAAATTATTTGCACCTCATACACGCACAGTACAGATCTCACTTTATTGATTTTTCGGAGATCAAGGAGATTTGTACAGCCGGCCTGAGTCAGAACGATCCAAGCTGTGTTATTTATTCATTTGTGTATTTATTTATTTATTTATTAAGCTTTTTCTACTGGAAAGAAGAAAAAAAGAAGTAGTTGGCTGAGCTCCATTTTTTCCCTCCCTCTTCATCCTCTTACTGGGTCAGGACAGTCTATATGGTTTTATCACATTTATTTCACACTCCAGTCAAATCTGAGTCATATTCATGAGTTTCTGACGCAAAAGTATTCATTTGCATATGTTCGGTTGTGACATAGAAACCATGAGGGCTGCTTTGTGTCACTGTTTATGAGACTGTAGCATCAATTTGATGAAATGTCTTATTTATACTGCATGAGTGAGCTCACTGTTTATACAAAACTGTCCTCCGAGGGTAAAGAAACAGCATCAGTATTCAGTTGAACTGCCAAAAACACCAACATAAGCTTTTTGTGTTACTGATCTTAAAGTTTGCATGAAGACTTTCTATTTAAAGCTTTTTGATAACAATGATGACATTTATCCTCCACCTTTTAACCTTTGTGTCGTCTCTCCGGCGTCAAATTGACCCCGTCTGTTTTGACTGTTCCTTCTTTCCTCCCTTCCTCTTTTCCTTTCTCCCTCCCTCCTTCCTTCCTTCTTTCCTTCCTCCCTTCTTCTTTTCCTTTCTCCCTCCGTCCCTCCTTCCTTCTTTCCTGTCTTTCCTTCCTTCCTCGCTCCCTCCATTCCTCCTTCCTTCCTTCCCTCCTTTTCTTCCTCCCTCCCTGCCTCCCTCCCTCCTTTCCTCCCTTCCTTCCTTTTCTTCCTCCCTCCCTCCCTCCCTCCCTCCCTCCCTCCCTTCCTTCTTCCTTTCCTTCCTTCCTTGACTCGAGGACAACAGGAGGGTTAAGTGTCTATAATCAATATTTTCATAATAACAATGTATAAAATGACATGTGTGGTTCCATGTGACAAATCTACAGAGAATTATCAGTGTCTCTGCAGCTCCTCTCAGCTTCACACAGCTTTATAGTGAGTTTCAGCTCATTGTTCATAGTTCTCCAGCTGTAACGTTACTGTTCTGGTTCACTCTCAGCATGTTTTCAGAGAAAAAGCCCGCTGTGCACTACCTGCTCAGCATCCATCAGGCAAACAGGGTTAGCTGTAGATTAGCTGGTGAACATAGTGGAGCATTTAGCAGCTAAAGAGCCAGATATTTCCCTCAGGAGTTGGTAGAGAGCAGCATTAGAGTTAAAACAGAGTGAGTATTGGACTTACATTCAGCAGGTGGACAGAAACACAACTCTAAATGAATGATAATGTTGCACCATAACTGCTGGATGTGGGAATAAACACTGTTTGCTAAGAAAAAGGCGATGATGGGTCAATATTGTGTGTAATTAGTTTAGTTTAGTTTAGGGACAGCGTACATTCATAAATATTTCAAAATAAAATGTAAATGTGCCAGAATAGGACAAAACAGGACAGAAAGAAAGAAAAAATAATAACTAAAAATCAAGAAAAATGAGCAACAGAGTGACAAATCAGCAGTAGTTGTTTAAAACTGACAGACATACAAGGCGTTAGCCATAGAGAGAAATTACAGTGCAGGTTATATAGTAGTCTATTGATGATTACAGTTTTGGTTATTTTTAATCCATGTCTTAAGTTTGTTTTTGTAGGATAGACAGCTGCTGCACTCTCTTACATCAGTAGAGAGAGTATTCCAGTAGTTTGAGGCGCGTACTGAGAAGACTGTCTCTCTAAGTGGTAATTATGGATCAATTTTGGTAAGACGATGTCAAACAAACTAAGTCATCCTGCTAATAGAGACGCAACATCAGAAAATTGCCTGTATGAGTCGATGTGGAGCAATTATATTTAGGCATCAGCTAGGAGATCAGTGCTCTGCTCCGGAGCCCTTTAGCTTTAACCCATAGTCATTAATAATCACTTTCTGCATTCAAATCACATACGAGGCACATTTATGAGGCTCTGATCCAGAGATGCTTGAAATATACAGCAGCTGTGTGTCCAATTGACAGCTCTTCATTCACAATGGTAATATTTTTTTCCTCAGGCTGTTTTAAATAGTTGAAACAGTTCATGTATAATATCTTTTCTTACGTCATACTGGCTCACAAGTTTACCTCATGAAGCCTCGTTACAACCTCAGTTTCTGAAATTCAGGGTCTGAATTTTATGTTAAATGGAGTCTTTATCTTTACATTGTATGGTCAATAATACAGCTGTTGGCCCTTCATCTTCACCTAAAGGACAGATTATCAGATCCAACTGGAAATCTGTTGAAATCTAGTTATGCTGTTACACCTAAAGGCCTTTTCCCTCTTATATTTTTTATTTATTTGTTTTTTTCTCTCCGTCTTATTGTGCTTTATTGTAATATTTGTTGTATTTTACTGGTCTGTTGTGTATTTTTCTTGCATTCATGTTCTTTGGTTCATATCTCATGTTTTATCTTTTAAAACACAATCTAAAAAAGCAAAGTTCAAACAAAGTTCCTTCCTTTCAATCTCAATTCGGAGCCAACTTTTGACAGAAATGAACTCTAATTCCAATTAAGAATAGATGAAAACACTTATATATTATTTGTGCCTTTAGCAAAGATGTGAAATCCTCTGTTTTTTTTCCCTCTCCTTTGTTAAAACTGGTTGGCACCAACTTTTCCATCAGCCTTTAACTCT
This sequence comes from Scomber japonicus, assembly GCF_027409825.1. NCBI lineage: Eukaryota > Metazoa > Chordata > Actinopteri > Scombriformes > Scombridae > Scomber > Scomber japonicus. The sequence continues at coordinate 29,850,105 of NC_070585.1, read as the reverse complement.
TTCCACCACCTGCCACGACTACAAGCTCTACAAGCTTTAGCTCTATTTGCTCTTTTATGCTCTTACTGTAAATAATTCCCACCATCCAGCAGTTTCTCCTCCTTCATTCACACGATATAAAACCCACAGAGCAGAAACCACCAGAGGCTGACATTCCTCTCCGTAACAGGCGTGTTTGTGCAGGTAATTATGCTAATGTGTGAGATTTATTACAGCGCTGACTTATTGCATGCTGCGCCTTTAATATAAACCAAAGATACAGTTTGTACACAGCGGCTCTTACACGGCTGCTCGTGCTCCCCGCTGCCAGCTTTCTGTCAATAAGGGCTCGTATCTGCACTCTGTGTTTTTGCTCAAAGCAGTCGGAGCTGCTGCTGCACAGCGTGAAGCGACTTCTCAGAAAGTAGGAACTGGGTGAAGGTGATTTGTCATTGTCAGCTTTCCCACATGCTTCAATGTGTACACACACACACAAGTGCAAGTTCAGAAGCTCAAACTGAAGACTTTTTAAGAGCTTTTGAATGCTGCTGGTGATTTAATTTGACGTCAGCTGCTACACTTCAATATAAAAATGCTTTTCTTGGATTGTGACACACACAAAATTGAACATTTATGAAAAAAATGAAGCTCAGTTTTTTTGCACTAATGCATTCCCTGACACTGTTATACTCCAAAACAGATGCAGACAGCAGACGTGCAAAATATTCTGTTTATACAACACTTGCTACACATACACTCGAAGTACAGTGTGTGTGTGTGTGTGTGTGTGTGTGTGTGTGTGTGTGTTGTAGGCACGTAGTTTCTGCACATGAGCAGATCTAATTAATGGCAAACTGACTCTTGTGCATATATGGATGCATGAAGTATAATTTGGCTTCGACCTTCAACATCACGACTGTAAACCTGAACTCAAACCTCAAGTCTTAATTCTGACTAACGCGGAAATAATGAATCCGTTAGTCAGTAAACAGAAAACTCGTCAAACAAACTGATTCCTCTTTCATGCCTGCAGCTCTGCAAACTGACATTTAAGATACAGTCATTGTGAAGATCTGCTGCTTCTGTTTTGTATCATCATATAAATTGAACATCTTTGGGGTTTTTAGACTGTTTGTCAGACTAAATTAGAAGATATCGCTTTAGGCTCTGACAACTTGAGATTTTTTCACAGTTTTCTGACATTTTCTAGACTGAGCCATTAATTGATAATGAAAATGAGTTGCAAACCTGATTTTAATGCTTAAAACCACACATTTCCTCACTCTCTCTTCACAATGAGGCAACTTTTAAGGGTCTAAAATTTAATCTAAATTGAATCCAATATCAAGCTTAAACCAAATATTTCTACTTTAAAACCTACATTAAACATTTCAGCATATGCCTGCAATTCTTCTTCATTATTTTCCTCATGAGTGCAGCACAGATTAGCAGTGACGCCTGCAGTACAGACTGAATACAGATGAAGTAGTTTAGGTTTAGTTGCAGGGATTGGTTGATCGGTTAAATTAAATAAATGCTGCTAATTTCTGAAGAGTTGAAATGTGACAAAGAAACAAAAAAAACCTGGTGTGTTTCGACCAGGCGGGGAGCTCTGGTCCTCTGAAATGAGGCCAACGTGGAAGTAACTTAGAACTGCATTCTATCAAAAGACCACCAGGGGGGCGACCGTTTTGGAAAAGGACTTCCGTCTCTATACAAGTCAATGGAGAATTCACCAACTTCTCACTTGATTTCTAACCTCAGTAAACGTTTTCAAAATGTGTTTATGGTCTCAATCGCTAGTTTAAAGCCTTCTTCAATGCAGTATGATGTTCATTTGGGACATTTTGGCCTCCCTGATTTTATATGTGACGATAAAGCAGGGTATGCATTAGGGCGTGGCTACATCCTGATTGACAGGTTGATTGACCAATGTCCTCGAGATCCAGCCCTCGCAACCATAGCAACCTCCACCGCTCCGCCCATGGCTCCGCCTCATGCCCATATAAGTAGAATCCGTGTTTGTTTTTTTTCCCAGCATGCACCTGAAATTTTCAAGATGGCGCTGCCTAGATTAGAAATGATTGGCTTCTGAGCAGCAACAAACCAATGGGTGACGTCACGGATGTTACGTCCATTTCTTTTATACAGTCTATGGTTTTGATGCATAGTGCACAGTGATGATGATGATGATGATGATAATGCACTTTTATTTATATAATTTAAATGTCATTTGTTTTATAATCAGCTGTTCTGTTCAGTTTATCCAGTTTGAGGACACTTTTACCTTCAACTACAGTTCGTCAAACTGTCCTCTGTGACTCAGCAACACATTTATTTGTCGCAGTGGGAAACCTTTGTCCATCTGGCGCCTGCAGTCAGACATCTACTGAAAAACTGTGTCTGTAAGCATTTGACGAAAACAGCTTCTGATCCAGGACCAGTGTGAGATTTAGATTTTTTTTTTTTTACAACGGCGTCCTTAAAGGCGTCCGTCCTTGAGGATGTTTTCTGGAGGATAAATAATTGATTTAGTTCATTTCTGAGTCCGTCCAGATTGAAAAACAAAACTCATAATTTATCCATCAAGGTCTCAACGAGCTTATGAGTCTTTCTCCTGAAGAGCAAAGAAGAAAGCTGATCATTCAAACTAATCCAATGCTCAGTTTGATGTTGTTATGCTTTTTTTTAAGTGACTCCATTTCCTCTTAAACTGCTTTTTTTTCCTTTTCTTGTGTTAACGTTTTTTCTTTTTTATTATCATGACTTCCCCGAGGAGGATCTGTGAGTTCCTGTTCAGCTTGTTCTGCAGGTGTTAACAGCAGCATGTGATGAAGATTTCACAGTAACATTAAAAAAGAAAGAACTTCATATCAACAAAAACCATTCAGGTCACAATACCAACATTTTTTATCTTTAAATATTTAACCACCAACTCTCAAGTAGCTGAGGTTAAATACAGACAAACATCAGCCTCAACAAACCAGATAAAGACATGAATCTGTGTGGGTCTGACTTTCCTGTGTATCCTTCACAACCATCAACAAGCTTCAACTAGTCAAATCTGACATCTAAAAATAACCACTTAATTATTATTCAGTGTTAGTTTTCAAGGAAGTAAAAACATTTCAGTTAAATAAAGTCCTGAAAATAAGGTCGACTGTTCACCAACTGATCACATTAAAATAAAACTTTGCTTTTCCTGTTATGAAGTCAGGGTCAATGAAAAAATAATAAATAAATAAACATATGAATAAGTTGCACACATTCTTTTTTTGTGGACCCAGCATCAAATTCCTGCTTTTAATCCATTTTGAGAGAATATATTAGAGGATTATGGTAAAAATGTCTAAGTGGTGTAACCATAAAAACTTTGCACCAAATAATTCAACTTGCTTAAAAACACTAAATTCTCAATCAAACACCATATCAACTAGTTTGGCATGATCTTACATTATAACTTTATATTAAATAAAGGTAATGGAATACAATTGATCTAAATATTACATTTAATCTGGAGAATCATGGAGATCAGGAACCATAAATTAAGTAATTATTAGTATAAGTCCACTTAAACACACTGTAGGTGGAGAACATATTAAATATTCATCATTCTTTTGTGGTTACACCATTTGACCAATTCTTTGTCATCTCTTATTCACAGACGTGTGATTGTTTCACATTAAAACAAAAACAATATAAAGTTTTATCACAGTCAGTTTTTCAGTAAAGCATTTGCAGCTGCAGCCAATCATCTGATCACTCATCTATTGTCGATTATCAATAGTGTGGAGAGAAGCGGCTTCCATTAATCACACTGTGAAACTTTGCCTCAGGGTTTGTTGACACTTTTAACTGAAATGTTTCAACACATCTGTAAACAGCTGCTGCCCCGCCCAAACCCCCCCCCCCCGAGCCCCTCACCGACCCCCCGAGGCTTGTTTTATCTCATCTCATCCTGTTGTTTTAATCCAGTTTTATCTTATTTTATTAACCCTTCTTTTTTTATTGTTTTATCATAAATATACTGCTGCTCTCTGCTTTTATATGCGGAGATCTTTGCAAGCATGAATTGTGCTATATCAATAAAGTTTATTAGTGTTGTTTTAATCTGTTTAAACTGCCGGTTTCTATTGATTTTTCTTGCATCTTCCTCATTGATTGTGTGTTTTATTGCCTTTTGATTTTTAACGTTTGCAGGTTTTTTATGGTCTTTTTTAAAGTTTTATTCTTGTGAAGCACACAATTCTATTTCAGTGAAAGGTGAAGTATACTAAATACATTTGCTATTATTATTATTTAGAGAGTAAAGATTGTAGATTTTTTGTTATTTATAAAGAATACAGCTCGAAACTGAGAGGAAAAACACAACAGGAGTGAGATTGATTACCTCTAAAACAAGGTTCATATCTAGGGATTAGTTTCTATAGCATGTACAGTATATGTGTGTGTGTGTGTGTGTGTGTGTGTGTGTGTGTGTGTGTGTGTGTGTGTGTTAACTGGTAATACTGGGCCCTGTGTGGTTTTTTTCTCATCGCTACCAGTGACATGTCTTTACAGGAAAGCTGACTCAGCGTAATGTTTTCATCTGCGGTTCAGGCTTATTGACGTATGTGTGTGTTCAAAAAATGAAGGTGACGTAAATTATTTAGTTATTTTTGACCCAACTGTGAATTAGAAACAAGGTTTAAAGCAGAGAGGAGGACGCTCATCAGGTTTGTGGTTAAGGTCTCAGGTGTGTGTGTGTGTGTGCGTGTGTGTGTGTGTGTGTGTGTGTCTGAGTAAACAAAGGAAGAAGAAAGAGGATAGTCGAGGGATTTATTGATCCGTTAAAACAGAGAGGAGAAGCAGAAGAATGACCAGCTGATGTCCTAGAATCAAAACTTCTTCTTTTTATCTTCTTCCTATTTTAATTTGTCTACACATTTAAAAAGGATTTAAAGCATCTTTCTAAAACAAGTCAATAATATCTCACTTCTAATACATTCCTCAAACTCAAAACCAAAACTTTAATCCCCTTAACAACCGTCTCAGTCTGATGCCATTACTTCTTTAGTCTTGTTTACAGTTGGAGCAGATTTGGACAATTTTTTCGCCTTTGATTTTTTTTGACAGATTAGAGCAGAGACATCTAAACCCTGCCTGAGGTATTTATCCAGTAAGACACTTCAAAACTATGCTGGACACACTGTTAGATAAGCCTTTTTCATAGTTTTGTACTTCAAGTTTAACTCCATGAATGGACAACAACAACAATCTCAAACAAAACTAACACATTCCTATCAAGGCCTTGGTTCTTACTGTCACATCTCAGCTTTTTAAACTTTAACACTCCTCCTGCTCTCCCTTAATAATAAAAGCTAATATAGTAGACAGTGATCAATGAGCGTGGTTCTTCTGACCAGCTGGCCTTTACTGGTTTATTGGGGAGCAGGATATGAGATAATCCCACATAATCTGAAGGGCAGAAGGCCAAAGTTTTTAAATCCAGCAGCGGAGGGAACATATGAGAACTACTAGGTACTTAACATTAGATAACTCTGACTTTAACCCTGCTGCTGTCCTCGAGTCAAGGAAGGAAGGGAGGAAGAATGAAGGAAGGAAGGGAGGAAGAAGGAAGGAAAGGAGGAATGAGGGAAAAGAGGGAGGAAGGAAAGGAGGAAGGAAGGAGGGATGGAGAAAGGAAGGAAGGAGAGAAGGACAGAGAAAAGAAGACAGAGAAAAGAAGGAAGGGAGGAAGGTAGAGGGGAGGAAAGAAAAAGAGAAGGAGGGAGGGAGGAAGGAAGGAAGAAAGAGAGAAGGAGGGAGGGAGGAAGGAAGGAAGGGAGGATAGCAGAGGAAGGAAGAAAGGGAGAATAGGAGAGGAAGGAAGGAAGGAAGGAAGGAAGGATGGAAGGATGACAGGGAGGAATAAGGAAGGAAAGAAGGAAGGAAGGAAGGAAGGAAAGATGGAAGGGAGGAAGAAGGAAGGAAGTGAGGAAGGAAGGAAGGAAGGAAGGAAGGAAGGAAGGAAGGACAGAGAAAAGAAGGAAGGGAGGGAAGAAGGAAGGAAGGAAGGAAGGAAGGAAGGAAGGAACACACGGGGTCAATCTGACCTGGGAGGACGACACGAAGGTTAAAGACAAACACTTATCACCAAATCTGAAACTTCTTGTATCTTTTAACTTTTCTCTCCTCCTTAATGTTACTGTTAAGTTCTTCAAACACATGTTTTCAGTTTTAAAAAAAGCAGCAAAACCTCAGATTTAATGACTAGCTGGTGAACATATGTTTTCCTCGATGAGGATATATATATAAGTAGGAGACAGTTTGCCAACATATTTGTCATATTAACTTAATGAGGCTGCTGCAATATGTCCGTGTTGTTTTAACAGCTTGTTTTTCTGACCTTAAGTGGCTAAAAACTGTGATTCAATGTTACACTTCTAGAAAGTTGCATAACTTGTGAAAGACAGTTAAACTCTAGTCCAAATCAAAGCAGAAGGCCGACTCTTTTTTCCCTGGTGTGGGTCAAAGCTTTCAAATTTCACACCCTCAGTTTGTAAATCAGGCTTTCTTTAATTAATCTGACATCTCGGAGCCCAAAACCTTGTCCAAATCAATATAACATGATCAGGGAGGGATTTACTCAGACTTTATAAACCACAGAATAAGTTATTATTATAAATGATTTAATAGGCTGAAAAGAGCTCAGTGTGATGAGTAAACTGACCTTCATGTGCAAAATCAGTGGAATGACCCTTTAAAGAAACTTCATATTTGTTTAAGCTCATTAAAACCAACTATTATAATTAAACTTAAACTCAAAAAAACTATTCTTACCTGTGTGTGAGTCTAACAGGAAGCGTCCGTCATCGTTACCGGAGATGATGCGGTAGGAAATAACATCCGGCCCTCCTCCGTCTCTGGTGAGGGCCGAGACGCTCAGCACCTCCGACCCCACCGCTGTGGATTCTGGGAGCTGGGCGGTGTACTCCGAGCTCAGGAAGACCGGTTGGTAGTCGTCCAGGGAGACCACGTCCACCGTCACCGTGGCGACGGAGTAGAGGTGACGAGGCAGGCCCCGGTCGGTTGCCTTCACCTTCAGCTCGAATGATGGCGGGGTCTCGGGGGTCAGAGTTCGCTCCAGGCGCAGGATCCCCGAAAATTCATCCAGAGAGAAATAACCACTGTCTCCAGCCAGGAGGGAATACTTCACCTCTGAGTTTATACCTGCAGGACACATGACGTCATTCATTAAACATTCATTACATAAATCATTTTGAGCAATCAGTGTATTTTTAGCACCAACCTTTAAAAAATAGTTTGGTTTCAGTCATGTGACACAAGCTGCATATTAGTATAGACAGACGTGCTGCTGCATGAAACCTGCACTCTATTGAGTAAATAGCATTGAGTAAACAAGTCAGCCAGACGTTTGTAGCTTAACTTACAAAAACAACCAAATGTCACACTGGTCAGACATGAGTCAAGGAAGGAAAGGAGAAAGAAGGAAGGGAGGGAGGGAGGAAGGAAGAAGGAAGGAAGGAAGGAAGGAACGATGGGAGGAAGGAAGAATGAAGGGAGGAAGAAGGAAGGAAAGGAGGGATGAAGGAAGGAAGGGAGGAAGAAGGAAGGAAAGGAGGGAGGAATGAAGAAAAGGAGGGATGACAAAAGGAGGGAAGAAAGAAAGGAAGGAAGGAAAGGAGGAAACGAAGGGAGGAAGAAGGAAAGAAAGGAGGGGGGAAGGAAGGAAGGAAGGAAGGAAAGGAGGGAGGAAGGAAGGAAAGGAGGAAGGAAGGAAGGAAGGAAGGAAGGAAGGAAGGAAGGAAGGAAGGTAGGAGGGCAGGAAGGAAGGAAGGAGGGAAGGAAGGAAGGAAGGAAGGAAGGAAAAGGTAGGGTGGAGGAAAGAAAGAGAAGGAGAGAGGGAGGAAGGAAGGAAGAAAGATGGAGGAAAGATGGAGGAAGGAAAGAAGGAGAGAAGGAGGGAGGACAAAAGGAAGTAAGGAAGGAAGGAAGGGAGGGAGGAACAGTCAAAACAGTTAACTAGTAAATAGTAGAAGTATGAAACTCTACAAGTGGCAGTTATTCTTATTACATTCACAAAACTAGATTTGGAGCATGAATGTGTTTTAATTTCATGGCAATCTGACATTTAGCTTTTCAAATTCCTCTCTTAAAAGTTTCAAGGTAATATTAATGCAAATTTTAATCACATTTTTTTTCAGACTATCTGCAAAAGAAATATTTGAATAATACATATTTTCATCCACTGCCGCTTTGCACATTTTTGGAGATGGTTCATTAAGATTTTAACAGCTCATGGAGCCACTTTTCAGTCGGTGCCATTAAAACTATTTCAGAAGAAGAGAACCCAACTAGACCATGTCATTATCATCTCCATAATCAAACCACTATTTATTCAGGTGTATCGTAGTGTAACTCTTTTTTAAATATATATCTGTATATATATATATATATCTGTACATTTCTGCTTTATCTTCTCTGTGAAGCACTTACTTCTTCAAACTGTGAAAAATATGATGAAAATAAGACACTTTTGTTTGTTTTTTTGTATTCATTTGATAATAATGTTTATTCTCCTAATTGCTTCACATAGATCTGAAGCCACCTCAGCTAAGGATACAAATGTATTTTCCATATTTCAATTTTATCCCCAAATTTTCTGCATTTCCACTAAGGTTTTTTGTTTTTTTTACACAAAACTTAAAAATAAAAAAAAGGGGAAATGGAAAGACAGTAACACAGTTATTGGAGGATTTATACTACTGGGACCACGAATATAAAACCTACAGCCACAATTTATTCAGGTGTATCTTAGTGTAACTCTTTTTTAAATATATATATATATTTCTGTACGTTTCTGCTTTATCTTCTCTGTGAAGCACTTACTTATTCAAACTGTGAAAAATATGATGAAAATAAGACACTTATGTTTGTTTTTTTGTATTAATTTGAAAAGAATGTTTACTCTCTTAATTGCTCCACCCAGATGTGAAGCCACCTCAGCTAAGGATAAAAATGTATTTCCCATACTTCAATTTTTTGTCCCCAAATTTTTTGCATTTCCAAAAAAATAAAAAACAGGAGAATGGAAACACAGTTAGTGGAGGATTTATACTACTGGGATCACGAATATAAAACCTACAGCCAACTAAAAAGCAATCTGGCCCGTCGATTTTGAGATTTATTGCAGATCACCATCTGTAGGCCCTGCTGCCACTGGACCAAGAAGTCAGCTGGTGAAAAAGTCCCACAGTTACCACCCCATTAATCCCATTAATCCCATTAACACACAGCTGGTAACACGAGACTGATGATTTTTAAGAATGTGGTTTAACCTTCCTGTCGTCCTCCCGGGTCAAATTGACCCATCTTTTTGACTGTTCCTTCTTTCCTTCCCTCCTTCCTTCCTTCCTTCCTTCCATCTGTCCTACCTCTCTCCTTCTCTCTTTCTTTCCTTCTTCTCTCTTTCCTCCCTTCCTTCTTTCCTTCCTCCATCCCCCTTTCTTCCTTCCTTCTGTCCTTCCTCCCCCCTACCTTCCTCTCTTTGTTCTTCTCTCCTTCCTCCCTTCTTTCTTTCCTTCCTCCATCCCCCTTTCTTTTTTCCTCCCTCCCTCCTACCTTCCTTCCTTACTTACTTCTTTCCTCCGTCCTTCCTCCCTCCCTTCCTTATTTCCTTTCCTCCTTTCCTCCCTTCCTTCCTTCCTTCTTCCTTCTGTCGGATCCTTCCTTCCTTCCTTCCCTCCTTCTTTTCTTTACTCCCTTCCTTCCCTCCTTCCTCCCTCTCTCCTTTCCTTCCTTGACTCGAACACAACAGGAGGGTTAAATGGGTGAATGTGAGGAGTTATATATCTAGAAACACTTAAAACACTTGTGTCTACTTGTATTCATATATTAGTGACTACTAGATAGTTTAACTTCTCCATTCATGGTTAAACTGGTTAAACCGCTCACTCAGTGGCGTCACAGGACTCACTGTTATCTGAAGCATCACTATAATGTTGACTTTGGGGGATATCTGGCTCGTAATTACAAAAGTAAGGAAAACATGAAGCACCGATGCAAACTTCTGATAAAGCCACGCAGGTCTGTTGTTGCCCTCCGTGGTTGCAGGTTAACAAAATATGCTCGGCACGCCCTTGTAATTCACAAACATCCGTAACCGCTGAGGTTAATCTGCAGGCAGAGTCTTAGGTTTTGCTGTCGGAGGTCTCAAGACTGCCGTTTTAGGATAATTGTGCTTTAATAGGAGTGTCATGATAAGAGGTCAACATTGTTAAGTGGAACAAAGCCTCTGACAGGTGAGGTTGTTCTGACAAGCCTTATGAAGTGTTCAAAAGTTGAAAAACATGCATAAAGATAGCGTGACAGCTAAATGTTATGATTTCTTCTTGTTCTTTTTTCTTTCTTTTTTTTTTTTTTTTTTAGATTTTCGAAGATCAGCGGTTGAACTTTTGAACATGTAATTTTTATCTTTTCTGTCTCTACTGATGTTTGCTGAGGCACTTATCTCTCAGAAGTCTAATAGTGAGAGATGATAAGTGCTGTGATACCATGAAAACAATAATAATACACAGACACATCTTTTTGTTCTATATACTTATCCACGTCAAAATCAGAATGATAGGTTTTTAATCACATAGAAAGAATCGACAGCATTGTGATTTCTGTCTTTACCCGTCTACCTCTTTTTTAAAGTTACATAGTTTGAGAGTTTGTCTTCTGCTCTTTTTTCCTTAAATTTTTTCCATCCATCTTTCCTAGCCACACCAAGTCAAATTGACCCCATCTGTTTTGACTGTTCCTTCTTTCCTTCCTTCCTTCCTTCCTCCCTTCCTCCCTCCCTCCTTCCTTCCTTCCTTTACTCCCTCCCTCCCTCCTTCCTTCCTCCCTCTTTACCTTCCTTTCCTTCTTTCCCTCCTTCCTCCCTCCCTCCTTTCCTTCCTCTTCCCTCCTTTCCTTCCTTCTTCCACCCTTCCTAACTTCCTTCCTTGAATTGAGGACAACAGGAGGGCTAGTTTGTCCACCACCTTCATCCAGACTAAAATATCTCAACAGTTACTAAATGGATCATAACAATATTTTATAAAATATGAATGGAAAATGTATGATTTTCAGACAATGTGGTCTAATAGCTTTGATGATACTCTGTCTTTTCCTTTAGCGCCACAGTGATGTTGACATTGGTGGGGTTTTTTTGTGAAATATCACAACAACTATCAGATGGATTAGTACAAAACTGTACACACACATTTATGCACCTCTCAGGATGAACTGTACTAATGAAACCTAACATTACAACTCTACAGCTGACAAAAAGGTTGCACACTTAACGGAAATGAAGATTAGCTAGTTTGCAAGCTAATGTTAGCATTCACTTTATCATTCACAATACTGAATCATCACAGACTGCTAAATTAACCCAACAAACCTACTGAATACAAACAGTATAGTGGTGCTTAGTGCAAGAAAACACATGTAGAAGTTACATTTGTTTAATGCAGCGGTGTTCACCGTAGTTACAATGTCCTCTGCTGCCATTTCCTGTTTGAAAAATGGTCCCTTCTCTTCTGCTACGGAGCCAAGATGGCGACCGTTGAGGGCGAGAAGAGTCCATAGTTACACACTAGACTTTCTGACCTGTTTTAAGTGCAACCATCTGGGCATTGCATTCTTCCATATGTCTCAGTGTTAATGCACTTACGCACTCAAAATATTAAGTGTAAGTAGAGAAGAAGAGATTTGAGATGCAGTATAAGATCTCAGTTTACTGCTCACTACTGAGTTTTGAGTGTCTGAAGAAGTGATTTCACACAACAGCAGACTCTTACAGCTGCTGGCATTGCTACAGACTCTTATAGACTTACTGGCAAATAAACCACACACACACACACCAACACACACACACACACACACACACACACACACACACACACACACACACACCCCTACCCCCCAAAAACTCTTCACAAAAGGTACATGAGTCATTGTTGTCTGTGAGAAAACTGCCAGTATAGAGAAAGAGGACAAGCTGCTGCACATCCGAAGGAGTGGCTGACCTGTTCTGTCTGCTCTAGCTCTGTAAGTAGGTGTAAGTATAAGAGTGTATGTGTGTGTGTGTGTGTGTGTGTGTGTGTGTGTGTGTGTGTGTGTGTGTGTGTGTGTGTGTGTGTGTGTGTGTGTCCTTTGAACGCCACATCAAACACAACACACGCCTACCGACTGAGCTTTAAAACTAGTTTCAGATGAGGAACAGTGTCCATACTTAACCGACTTCAGTGTTCAAACACATCGACTAACTCGCTATCAAAGGCAACAAATGAATAAAACATTTCAAACGCTGCGGTACAAATTTGTACCAGATCGGTGTGGATTAGTTCGGTATTTGTTAAGAGCTGAAGTGATAAAACACGCAGACAAAATGAAAGGTTTTTAGTTTTTTACAAGTGAGCTTAGAAAAACAAGAGGTGTCAATAAATCAGAGGAAAGAGAGAAATGAAGAAAAGAAAGAGGAAGGAGGACATGAAGAAATACACAAAGAGAAGAAGAAACATAAATTAACAAGTTTAATAATCCTAAATTTAGTAGTTTTTTGTCAGAGACGTTAATTCCCAGTTTTTTATGTGTCCCCACTAGAGCAAATCTTCTTCTTTTTATCTTTTTATCTTTCTATCTTTAATCCTGGCACCAATTAATTGTGATTTAGTTTATTCTAGGGATCCAAACTCATTAATCCATAACTGACCATAAAAGCAGCTACATGTAATTCCAGTTAAAACATTTACAATTATTCATTTCATGTTCAAATTCAAAGACTTTTCATAAATAAATCTCCCATGTTCTTTCACTTCATTTACACACAAACATCCTTTTTTGGCCCTTAAACAAACTTTAAACGGTCCTTCATCCAGTGTTTGACCACCTGTGGTGCTATTGAGAAATATTTGCACAGTTACTCATATTTACATTTTCTCTTCCTCTACTTTCACGTGCAGGACACACATGAGAACATTCCTGAAGACTCCAGATGTGAATGTGTAGTAAAGGAAAGGCATAAAAACACAAAGATGAAGGAAAAGAAGAAGGAGGAGGAGGAGGAGGAGGAGGAGAAGGATGTCAACAGGAGGAGGTGAAGCAAGAGTCTGATGATAACTTCTCTCAGTTTAAACAAGCCGCTGATTGACAGTTATGGTGGTAAAACATCAGGAAACAACATGCAGCAGTGAAAGTTTCAAAATATATTTAAAAAATCTAGAAATTGAACGATTAATCAGTCGTCAAAAACTAATCAGTACTGATAATCATCTCACTCATTGCAAGAGAGAAAGTCAAATATTTTCAAAATCCAACTTCTCATATTGGATGATTTACTGTATATTTCTGTATATTTCTCTCATATATGACAGTGAATTGAATATATTGCAAACTGAACACATCTCAGTCGCTTCTAAGAAAGTGTGAAAGCAATTTATTCACTATATTTTAACATTTTATAGACTTAACGATGATCAATAATCAAAATAATGGTGAGTTGCAGCCTTACAAAATCATCCTTGGAAAATATTTTATGTGCAATTAAACATCAGCATACTTATCAATCTTACTTATCATATCAGCTTTTCCTTTCAAAAACATGTCATAACATTTTAGACACATTGCAAAGAAACACAGCTACTTAATATTTTTATGCTCCCTGATTTATTGAGCGTCTTTCATACTTTTAGTCCTGATACTTGTAAAGGCAGTCAGAGGAACCAGCTGCCTGAGGAAATCATGTTGGTTGAATCATTAATCTCTCTTAATTCCCTTCTTAAAACATGCTTTAATGGGATCATACTTTCCTGATTTTATTTGAGTTTTAAACATAAGTTAGTCTGATCCTTCATTAAAAATGGTTTATACTCATCAAATGGTTTTAAAATGTAATTATTTTGTGATTTGTGTATTTTGCTGCCTTGTGAAGCAACTTGTGAAGTTTATTATTAAAAAGAAATCACTGCTGAACTTGATATTAGCATTTGGAGCTGAAAACTAACTTATTTATGCAACACGACTAAGAGAAGCTACAAAATTTCTAATTACTTTAATCTAATGAGTAGAGTTACAGTAGATGTTAATGCTGCTGGGGGGTTAAAGGGGTTAAAATCTGTGTGCAGCAAATAATCACCAACACAGCTGCAACAACACTGTGGAAAGTTATCAGGTGGGCATTGCAGAGAGAAAAACTCTGCTGGCTTAGTCTTTTATTGTGTTAAGAATCATTGAAGCCAAACTCATACAAAGGCAAGCCTATGCATTAGGCTTTAATAGTGTTAAGGATCATACACACACACACACACACACACACACACACACACACAAACACACATACACACACACAGCTGGGCTGACAGGACTTTTCACAACATGTTCTGACCTGAGAGAAAGTATCAAATGTTCTCTACAGTGTGATGGTGTTGTAACTCTTATTTAAACACTCGTGAGCAGCGGCCTACCTGTGTCCGGGTCTTTGGCGTAGATGACGGCGATGGGCGTGCGGATCGTGGTGTTGTCGAACACGGTGACCTCGTAGTGGCTGGAGGAGAAGCGAGGCGGGTTGTCGTTCATGTCCTGGATCATCAGGAGGATGTCTGCCTGACAGGAACGTCCGCCGCCATCCGTCGCCTTGGCCACCATGCTGTACTCGATCACCCGTTCACGGTCCAACACGGCCAAGGTGAAAAGCTCACCTGGGGAAAGGTGGAAGTCATAATTTACATATTTATAATACAATGACCTCATTATGAGATACACCTCAATAAAAATGAATTTGCATTGAATACATGTATCTTAGTATTATATTTATATTTCCTTCAGAGACATAAGTAGAGATTATGCAATTATTATTTGATATTACTCTAATTATAAAAGAGAGTGTGTGTGTAATGTGGTTTGACGAAACCAACACAGCTTATTATGTTCTATATTTTCATTTTCATGTTTCATTTAACACACATGAGTCTCACTTGTTATCAGTTTATCTAATGTTGTCTGTGTTAGATGAGACAAGAAGACTAAAAGTTCATCCTGTGAGTCTACTGAGGCTCATTAAAGAGCAGGAACATAATTAATGGATTGATAAAATGAAGAGAGAAGTCAACTTTGCTACAAAAATGTGATGTTAGACTTGAAAGTGGCACTTAAATGAAAACAAGTTTATCCTCTCTGTGGTGTTTCAGGACATCTCAGACTCAGCTTATAGTCTTATCTCTGCTTCATTGGACTCATATTTATGCTGATATATGTTTGTTCCACCCTACTGTAAAATCAAACTAGTACCAGCTTCAAACCTTAGCTGGTCATTAGCTTAATTGGAATTACTTGCTGAGTCAGTTTGTCAATGCAGGTTTAACTGGTGATCAGTTGGTAGACCAGTTTTGTGTTTAAACTGGGTCAAAACCTTAGCTCAAACCAGCTAGCAATTCTGAGCTAGTAGCTAGTTTATGCTGGCCTACAGTTGGACTACCAGCTGTCAAAACCAGTAGGGCAACAAGATAAGCATGTTAAATGTCAAAATTCAGGATGTTAATCAAGACAAAATTAGCACTTATTCTTAAATATGAACCATTTAGTTTGTTAGCTTGCTTTTTTATGTTTTGCAGGCATTTTTATGTCCAGGTCCCTGACCGAGTGTGAAACAGGGAAGTTGCAGTTCATACCTGAGCACCTCATCATGCAATCACACTGTGGTTTAGGATGATTAGTGTGTTAGAAAGGAGGGCAAAATTACAATTATTATTCTGATTGATTTATTGCATTTGAAAGCCTGACTGACCACAGTTAGCAGGTTCACAGCTGTCAATAAGTAGTTAATACATAGTTGCTGCACCACCTATTCTGCAAAGACTTGGGATGGACTTGGGATGGACAAGAGCTGATTTTTTTGGGGGGGGAAATCTGCTTTTTAGTTTGACACATTTTCACTCCGGAGGTGTTGGACAAGTGAATATTCTGATCTGTTGGCTCTAAATGAAAATCAGTGGATTGCCAAAGTAAAAGTCTCCCTCTGAAATCCATCCAATAAGTTGTCAAGATATTTCAGCCTGCAGCAAACATTGTGTTGCACTAAGGCTGCCTCTCTGTTAGCGTGACAAAGAATATCTTACAGGCAATCAGCTGGCATTGAAGACACGAGACAAAGATGTTTTGACATAAATATAGCACAGTGGGTGTCAAGTGAGTTTCCTTGGAAAAGTGAAGAAAAAAAAAAGATATAACAATAGAAATGTTTTCTCCTCTTGTCGCCACAGAAGCTCTTTGAACAGCTGCAGAGTGCCGATGGTATCGTTAACTCAAACACTCAGCGGCGCTCACTTAGAGGGAGCACTTGTGTTTTGACCCCAAACAGATGCAGCCATACCTGTCCTGTGGTCGAGATGGAACTTGTCTGCGTCGGGACCGTGCAGGGTGAAGGAGATCTGGCCATTAGCTCCCACGTCTGGATCCGAGGCAGAAACTTTCAGCACGAACATGCTGGAGGGCGAGTTTTCCATCACCGCCTCCGTGTACACCAGCTGGAACAGCAGGATAATAACAATAATCTTGAGTCCATTTGCACGGTGCTGTTCTCAGTTGATAAATAAAAAGAATCATATCTAACTGCAACTGTGCTCAAGACAGCAGTCATGACAGTGATTTAAACATCTTAGCAGCGGTCACTGTTTTAAATGGTTTTATGATTTAAGGCTGTGTGGAAATAGGCTGAAAGTGTTTGAGAGATTCTCTTCAGTTTGACCTCTTTTCATCCTCTCGCCATCCTCTAATCTAATCAAAAAGCAATAAATTAACAGTTTTTGACTTCATTTGTGGTATAGTATCCATTTGATACTATATTATGAGAGAAACTCTACTTGACAAGATGAGTCTGCTTCTTTCTTATTTGGAATATTTTTATCTCAGAAATTACCTTCACATGTCTTTTTTGGGAGAGCAGGCTCTGACTGCTGGATGTACTGTATTCTGGTTTCATTCAATAACAAATATGTCATTAAAGTCCGTGTAAAGTAAGAATAAATATGTGTTCTGAGTTTGACATACCACAGAAAAGTGTGTTGTTAACCACCCTGCCAAATTTGAATGCTTAAAAAAATCGCCAAATATATGAAATTAGGCTTCAAAGTTAAAAATCAGTCTCTTTCTCTGCTCCCAAACGCTGTGGTCGTGCCCACCGAGTTCGCTGAAACCCCACCTCATACCAAGTGTCACCTGTCAATCAAAGTCACAACCTCTACCCGAAACATGGATGCTACGTCTGAGAGCTTTCTGCTGCTAACTCAGCTGCTAGCTCGGCAGCTAACTCAGCTACTAACTCAGTGGCTAGCTTGGCGGCTAGCTCAGCTAATTGGCTAACTGGAGACTGTGGTAGTAGTGTGCGCTGAATGTATTTATACCTCGTGATTTTCAGACCCGCCCACTAAATCCTGAACACAGAAACACAGTGTGTGAAGCCTAGCTCCACAATTCAAATCTAAATGGTTGAAATGCTTTTTGACCTATTAAATGTGTTTACAAGAAAATGTCTGAATTCACTTTTAACTGTCTTTAAGTAGGCAAGTTTTAACCATGTAGATTCTCTAGAAATTGACCAAAGTGTTTATACTAGTCTTAATATTCCACTATTTCCAAGCAGAAAACACAAGTACATTCTCTTCACTAAAACACTCCAGTGAACAGAGACTAATATGATTCTTTATTAGTGAAGGCTTTAGGAGGCACTGCCTTTAAATAAAGATCTAATTTACTTATAACACTACTTGTACAACCACAGATGTCAGCTATATCTGCTTTAATTGAACCCTGTAGATTTATACCGAGCATCTTGCAGCTGGGAATCTGTGTAACTGAGAAGCTGCTGTCTGATGAGAATGATGTTGTAAATCTGTGAATGAAAAGATAAAAGCGCCATTTTTTTTTCACCTGTTCACACAGAGGACTGTTGTCATTGATGTCCAGCACGTGGACGTCCACAGTAACGGGAGTCTCGAACTTCCCATCAGTGGCGGTGACTTTCAGCATGTATCTGTCTTTAGTCTCTCGGTCCAGAGTTTCCTTGACGATCAAACCCCATTCACCCTCCTCCTGCTGGATGATGGCGAACTGGCCCAGCGGGTCTCCATCTGCACATGCAAAGAAGGGCTGACTTACTGGATAGGAAGAGTGTTTCGAGTGAGGTTGAGGGTGACTGTGGCTAAAGAGGCAGCTCCGCCACTATTAGTGTGTGAATGGCTGAATGAATTAGTGCAGTCCATTTCATTTTATCCAAATTATATATAAGCATGGCTGTAATATAGCAAACATTAAGGACATGTGCTCTACATTTTTTCAGGGATTCTGGGTGATTCAACACATGGTGGTGTTTTTTAAGTTAACTCCACATTTTTTTTAACTCAATATAATTAAATACATCAATAAATATGTAAATGAGACAGTGTTCCCCTGCCAGATTTTTATTTCTGACAGTGTAGAGGAGGCTTTGAAATAGACTTTAGACCTTCATGATGGGAGATAAATCTCATAAAACTAATGAGGAGACATGATCTCAGTATTTCAAGAAAAAAAAAAAAAAAAAGAAATCGTGGCTGAGGCCCTGCAGGAAAACATATCTAGTTATATAACAGTTGTCAAAATAAAAAGCAGACAGAACATGAAGAAGAAGGGAAAAAATATATTTATATAATGAAGAAAAAAGAAGAACTGTGATGAGATGAACTAAACTGAAAAAAGTAGAGGGAGCAACACAAAAGACCTTAACTAAACTAAAAGTCTACACAGCTATGCTCATGACTCTGTGGAGCTGTCAGCCACAGAAGTGCTTTGAGCTGATAAACCAGAGTCCTGGACAAACTTTGGATTTTTATTCCCAAGCCACTTCAAAAACTTATTTTGTTTTCCACTATGTATTATTTGTGTAAGTGATGTTTTTTTAGTTTGTGTCCTGTGTTGTAAGGTTTGTTGTTCTCATAAAAGAAAATTAGGTGATGACAGAACAAAAACTTGTAGTGGAAATAAAAGTATTACTGATTCAGTTCACACCTCGTGCTGTCATATATCAAATCCAAGAGTCTGTAATGAGGCAAAAACAAACACTAATATAACACTGAATTGCCTTTGGAGCAGTTTGAAGTAAGTTTTTTAATTCCCAGGTTTCCTATTTAATGCAGCACAATCTTTGATATTGAGCACCAATGCCATTTTGTTTCTGATGAATAATTCAATAACTTCTGTTTGCCATCTTGATTTTTCAGTTTGTGACTGCAGGGAAAACTGTTAACATTAGGCTGACTCACCTGGGTACTTTGAATTTTATTGTTTTCTTCTTTTTCTCACTAACTTTTATCTTCACAAGTTGAGACAAAAAAAGTTGAACTTGGCAAACTACTTTTTTTTTCACCCTCTGCTAGAAAAACAGCTGACACCAGTGTGTGAATACAGCCGTCAGTCAGGATGTTACAGCGGATTGCATCACAGCCAGTCAGCCACCTTCTGTGTTAGGTGACGTGAGGATGGAGCCGCCGTAGACATCTAACCTGCTCGCTGAACAAACGTTTCAACCTCAAGAAGCTTTTGAATTCTCTTCGGTTGGAAAAAGTTGTGATACAGGTCCTGAGTCTGAAGACACTGTTTTCTTTGGCAGTTACAAAACACTAATTTGGTGCTACTGTACATAAACAGCCTGCAGCACAATGCGGAGGAGGTGTAACCCTCATGTAATTCAAATCACTATGAAATAAGAAAATCCCTTAAAATGTCAATAATTACACCCTAATTGACACAATGAAGCCTTCATTTATCCATTCATTAGGAAAGGTCAACCAAAGTACCATAATTTGAAGAGCTAAAGGCTCTTCAAATTATGGTACTATGGTACTAACCCTCCTGTTGTCCTAGGGACAAGGAAAGGAGGGAGGGAGGGAGGGAGGGAGGGAGGGAGGAAGGAAGGAAGGGAGGGAGGGAGGGAGGGAGGGAGGGAGGGAGGGAGGGAGGGAGGGAGGGAGGGAGGAAGGAAGAAGGAAGGAAGGAAGGAAGGAAGGAAGGAAAGGAGGGAGGGAGGAAGGAAGAAGGAAGGAAAGGAAGGAGGAAGGAAGGAAGAAAGAAGGAAGGAAGGAAGGAAAGAAGGGAGGAAGGAAAGAAGGGAGGAAGGAAGGAAAGAAAGGGGGAAGGAAGGAAGAAGGAAGGAAAGGAGGAAGCAAAGGAGGAAGAAGGAAGGAAAGAAGGAAGGAGGGCAGGAAAGGAGGGAGGAAGGAAAGAGGGAAGAAAGGAAGAAAGGGTCAATTTGACCAGGGAGGACGATACGAGGGTAATTATCAATTTAAGGACTTATATGAGTATGGGCAAATGTAAAACCTTTATTACCTTTATTACATTTGATAACCTAAATTATCAAATGAAGTAGCATTGTAAGGGTGCGTGACTCTCCCTTCATTAAACACATTATTTTGTTGCTTATTTTCCCCTTAATTATGAAATTAAATCTTTCTAAATTCAATTAAAGGGTGGTTTTCATGGTTTGAAGACTGATTTACTGCTTAAAAAACAAACAATATTTGAAAAATTACCTTAATTTATTATAATTAATTACCCCTTAAAGTCTCATGAAAGACATTAATTTCACAATTAGTAATGGGTAAATTAAAATGTTAAAGAAAAAATAGGAAAAAAAAGGATTCCGTTTCATGGTGCATGGATGGGATTAAAGGTTGAGTTGACAGTAGATGAGGATGAAGGTTTTATATAACCAGAGGGGAGGTTTAAATATCACAACTACAAACAAATTCAGAGCATCATGTATTGAGAAAATATATCCGAACATTTAATATTACATTTAATTGAATACATGAAATGAATAATCAGAATCTTTTATAAGCTTTTTTGGTGTCCTTACCAGACTCCAGTATTTTTTTTTTATAAAATCCTTGCAACAGCCCTGATGAAAAACAACTGAAAATCAGAGTAACACACAGTACGATCATGTCCTCGTGTCAATCATGTTGATGGTGGGCAAATTTAATGTCCAATGTTTCTGTGTTTGTTTCACTTTGACAGACTAGTGTCAAACCTAACCCTACCATTTATAAATAATTCCAATGCAAATTCCACAAAAACAATGTTGTGACAGCGAGCTCCTTCAGAACAGCCCAGGTCTAACTGTTCGGAGGGGGAAAAAAGGAGCATTTGCATTAATTTGAGGTTTTGTTGTTGTTGTTGTTAGCCGCAGGGCATGCAGTTGATATTCAAGCCTTGTCTGCAAGTCAACCTGCTCCTCTTTGTGATTAATCTGAGGCTGAATAACATAATATCATGACTCATTTGAGGGCGATTAAAAGAGATTTAATTTCACCTCATAAATGTCTTAATAAATCCTGCAGAGTAGCAAATCTACCAACGGGACAATCATTTGGCTGACAAACAAACGAAAACACTCTCACAGGAAACATGATCACAAGTATGTAAGCGAGTGATACACAATTACAAATTTGTACACATGTACTCACACACACACACACAAATATAGACATAAACACACACACACACAAGTTTATTACCTCACATCACCAGTACAAATCCATAAACACCAACACACATGCCCATAAGTACACATTTAGACATACACACCTGTGATGTAACACGTCACTAGGCGATTCTCCAGGGACACATCAGCATCTGTAGTCGTCATGGAGACAATGACTTCACCGGGACTGCTGCTCTCCACCACCGAGCCGCGGTACACGTCATCAGAGAACTTCGGCGGGTTGTCATTCTCGTCCGTCACCGTCACCTCCACCAGGACGCTGGATGACAGCTTGACGTCGCCCCCGTGGTCCGTGGCGACCACGTTGAACTTGTAGAGCCGTGTCGACTCGCAGTCCGTCTCCTGAATGGTGGTGATCCAGCCGCTCTCCCCATCGATTGTGAACAGCTCATTGATGTCCGTCGTGGTGTCGTCAGGAAGCGACTCCAAGATGTAGGTCACAATACCGTTTCTGTCTGTATCCGGATCGTTGGCGGTCACCTAGGAGTCAAGACATGCATTTGGTGGTCACTATTTTTTATTACAAACTGAAGCTTTTAAAGAAATACTGTTCTCGGGAGTAAGATAAGATCTATGTAATGTTTTTTTTTTTACTGTTTTTGCTCAAATATTGGTGAGTTTACTCAAGTATTAGGATAAAACTAGGAAAGCCACGAGAAAGCAAGAAAAAGTTGGATGTTGTTGATATATACTAGACTTTATAATTTGGCTTTTAGGTTGAAGCAACAACTATGGACTTTACACACATATCTATACTTCTACCAATACCACATTAATATAGTATACACAACGAAACCATCTTTATCTCACCTGGATAACTGTGGTTCCAGCTGGCATGTTCTCAGCCAGGAAGGCCCTGTATGGGTTTGCATCAAATACCGGCTGGTTGTCGTTCACGTCCTGCACCTGGATGCTGACTGACACCAGTGATGCTACATCTGTCCCATTGTGGTTCCCCTGCGCTATCACATCTATCTGGTACCACTTTGTCTTTTCATGATCCATGGTCTTCTGCAGCAGCAAAGTTCCACTTTCTTTGTCCAAGCTGAAGACTTTGTCTCTATTGCTTTCAATTGTGTTACCGTTCACCAGGCTGTATATGAGTGGCATGTCGGAGTCTGCCTTCACAGAGCCTATTTCCGTCCCTATGGGAATGTCCTCTGCAGCTGAAAAGGTGTAGAGAGGCTCTGAGAACTTAGGAAGAGGAACCTCAGCAGGAACAACTTTGACCTGAACAGGGACTGTAGAGTTGTAGAAAGGAAGGCTACCGTCACGAGCTTTGACTTTGAAGTTGAAGATTTTGTTCTCCATGCCGACAAGACTCTCTTTGACACTCACAACTCCAGTGAAAGGGTTGATCTCGATAATATCTTCTGTCACCTCTTCGGCTTCATCTACGGTGTAGGTGATGTCAGCATTTTTGCCATCATCGGCATCATAAGCCATGATTTGAATGACAGGGGAGCCTTTATTGACAGTTGACTGGATTGAAACCTGGTACTCGGATGCTTTGAACTCAGGCACGTTGTCATTCTCATCTGTGAGAATAATCTTGACCGTGCAAAAGGCTACTTTTCCGCCGCCATCTTTTGCCATCACTTTAATGGCAATGACTCTCTGGGTGGGGTTTTCTCTGTCTAGTGGTTGTGTTGTAACAATCTGTCCATCGGTACCGATTGCAAATTTTTCATCGGCAAGTTTGTTGATGATGGTGTAGTCGACACTGCCATATGGTCCATCGTCTGGGTCGATAGCAGCCAATCGGATCACACGAGTTCCTGCTTCTGCATTTTCGGCTAACTCTGCTTCATAGATGTTTCGTTTGAAGTATGGGCTATGTCTGTTGCTGTTTATCATGTCAATATTGACTGGTGCTGTTTTCTGAAACACACCGTCAGACACTGCCACTGTCAGGTTGTAGTAAGGATCTAGATTCCTTTTACAGACATTAGAAAAGGAGATGATTCCTGAGGATTCATTGATGTTGAAGTATCGACCTTCATTCCCTGAGAGGATTTTGTACTTAAGGTTATTCAGGTCGCCTGTATCGGGATCTGAGGCTTGGATTTTGATGACTATGTGGCCACATTTTGCCATTTCATCCAGTGTGGCTTGGTATTCAGTGCTGACAAAGTCTGGTGGATTGTCATTGACATCAGTGACATTTACAAAGACATAGGCCTCACTGCTGAGGGGATGAGTCCCATTGTCGACGACTTTGATTTTCAAATTAAAGTGATTTATGCTTTCATGATCCAGCACCTGTTTCGTGACGATCAACCCACTCTGAGGGTCTATCTCAAAGAAACCACTCTCGTTACCCTCTGTGCTCACGATCTGGAACGTCAAGTCTTTATTTCTGCCAGAGTCTCTATCAGAAGCAGAAAGTTTTATCACAGAAGTGCCAATTGGAAGCCCTTCATCAATGTTCACAGCGTACATTAGCTTTGAAAAAACTGGTGCATTGTCATTCACATCTTCTACCTCTATTTCAATTGAGGCTTCTGAAAAAGCTCCAGTCACAGAATCAGACGCTCGAACGGTCAACACATGCATGGTCTGGCTTTCATAGTCGAGTGGGTTGGTGACAGTCAACACACCAGTTTTGAAATCAATATGAAAGTGTTTTGAGGCATTTTCCTCTTCGAGATTGTAGATTATCCGATAGCCTTCTGGATTTCTGGCCTGGACATGTAATATGGTGGTGAATGGAGGAACATTTTCAGGGACTTTCAGGGGATACAGAAGAGTTTGGAAAACTGGGTTGGTTCGGTTTCTCACTTGAATACTGAGCTGTGCAACAACACTGTGACTGGGTTCACCCTCATCTGTAGCCATAACTGTCAACACATACTTATTCAGAGCTTCAAAATCCAGAGGCCTTTGAAGAGATACATCGCCTACATCAGGATCAATCCTGAAGAGATCGTGGTCATCCTCTAGAGAGTACATGATGGATCCATTTTCTCCCAGATCTTTGTCAATAGCAGTTGCTTGATACAAAACATCTCCTGGTTCTGAGTCTTCAGTAATCATCATTGAAAAAGGCAAGTTTAGAAACTGAGGAGAGTTGTCATTGACGTCATCTATAAAAACCTTGACCTGTGTGGTAGCTGTCCTTGGAGGTGTTCTCATGTCTTGTACCTTCACCACTACATCATAAACATCTTGTTCTTCTCTGTCAAAAGGGATACCAGTGGTTTCAAGGATGCCCGATGTTTGGGATATTACAAACCTCCCCATTGGGTTTACCACAGAATACAAAAGAGGCTCATTTAAATAAGAGCCTGTGACCTTCAATGCTGTCAATGTTTTGACTGTCTTTAGGTTTTCCATAACGCTTGCTGAATACACCCCTTGTTCAAATCCAAGATCACTTGCTGTTATGTTTGTTACATTTACCATGACGATGGCTGAGTCTTTATAGAGGCCGTCAGAGGCTTTGACAACCAGTTGGTAAAATGGCATAAATTCAGACACATTGTTCACGGTGATGACTCCAGTATTGGGGTGAACTGAAAAGGCATTGTGAAAATTCCCCTCAGTGATGCTGTATGAGACTGCCGAGTCGGCGTCATGGGCCACGACACGCACAACTTCTGTATCTCTGACAGCTGGGAAGATGATGGATGGCTCGTACATTGAGGTGGTGAATTGTGGCGGGCAGTCATTCAGGTCAAGGATGCGAACAGTGACCTTGGCAGGCTCTGCTGCATATAGCGACGGTTCCCCAGAGTCCTTTACCTGCACGGTGAAGTGATACTCAGCCTTGGCCTCAAAGTCAAGGGGTGAAATTAAAGAGATTGTGCCCATACTTGAGTCTATCTTGAAGACTTTCAAGGCCTCCCGTTCGATAATCTGATAAACTAATAGAGAATTTGCCTCTCTGTCAGCATCTGAAGCCTGGATGACCAGAGGAGTGTTTCTTTCTCCCATCACCATGCTGTTTATGTGAGCTGACTCACTAATCTGGCCCAGGTAGTCCCTTTGCTGAAAAACAGGAGGGTTATCATTCTCATCAACCACATAGATGTAAACAATAGTCTTGGACACAGCTCCAGCCATGGTGGTGGCTGTGACTTTGAGCTTGTAGGAGGCACATTTCTCAAAATCAAGATGCTTTTGGATTGAAATGAAGCCAGTGTATTGGTTGATATGAAATGTCCCATCTGGATTGCCACTTTCTATCCCATAATACACCGCAGCAGGGCTAGAGGCTGCTATGGTGACCACCGATGTTCCTAGAGCACTTGATTCGCTGATTTCTTTTAAGTATTCGTCCAAAGGGAAGGCAGGTGCTGTTTGGTCTGAGATGCGGATGTGGACGTGTACGGAGCAGAGGTCACTGCGCTGAGGGAAGCCTTGATCAGTGGCCTTCACTGTTAAGTGGAACTGGTCCTGAGGCTGAAGATCTAAAGGTTTGGACACACTGATGGAGCCAAACTCTTGATCTATAGAGAAGATGTTGTCTATATTACCTGCAGAGAGAAATAAAATAATGTGTTACACAATTAAACCACTCCAAAATGTGATTGATCTTTATCATTCTTTGTCCTGGTTCACTATTCTTCAGTCAGAGATGTTTTGTCATTATTTAATGCAGGCAGTGTACTGGAGTCCACCACTTTTCATTAGATGTTAACCTCTTGCACAAGTGCCTTGCAGGTGTGGCTTTCTTTACATTAAATCTTAATTATAGCAACATGTTTTTTTTATCATTACAAAACATTTTATCAGTCAATTTATCTATTTTTCAGTCTTACAATATTTTCTTAAAAGATGGGAGGACCATTTGGGAAATGGGCTTCTTGAAATTTGCTTTCTTGTCAAGTCTCTGCTCCTTGCCGGGAAGCAGTAGCAGCAGATACATTAAGGTCCTGGCCATTATTAGAGGAAAAACTATGTGTATTTCCCAAAATGTTGCTCTTTTAAAACAAGCCATATGAATGTGATCTGATAATATATTGAGACAACTTCATTTGTTTACAACATCAATTCATATTTTTCTACATAAAAGTGACATTTTTATGAGACTATTTCAGTAATAAGCCTTATTCTGTCTGGTCTGAAAGTATTTCATGTAAGCATTAAATACTCTGGGAACAATTGCACTTGTAAAGATGGATGGTACTTTCAGTAAAACATACAGGGAGCAGGCATAATGTGCAGTTGGGGTCATGTGCTGTGCTCTGCTACACATTCTCCTGACTGCTATTTTCATACATGATCAGCAATATTCCCCTCAGTAAATCTTACACTATTGTAAGAGGATGCAAGTTGTGTAGCTCAGCTGTTCAACAAATCTCTCAGAGGATAAGCATAATTATCCATGTGAGAAGCAAACACAGAGGCAATAAAACTAGAGCAAGACTGAACTCAGGAGATTGAAATTAAAATCCCAAACAGAAAATCATGAAAGCAATAGAGACGCGCCCTGCCCTCTCTCAGATATCATCATTGTGTCCTTGAAGCCTTTGCTTCAGTGGAGCTGTTAAGTGGCTGACATTTGAAGGCTGCGGTAGAACGGGGCAGCTCCCAGCGGTCAGTATTAGAGAGAGGTGGCAGCTCCCAGGTGTGAATATGTGTAACAGAATGAATGTGAAGCAGAGTGGAGCTGAAAAAAAAGAAAAGCAGGCATGAATAAAGATAAAAAAAATCACTGCTCACCAGAGTGCAGTGAGTAGGTAATGTCGGCATTGCTGCCCACGTCCTTGTCCAGGGCCTTGACCCGGATCACCTCTGAGCCTGTAGGGGCCAGGTTGGAGATGCTGACCTCGTAGCGGGGGCTGAGGAACGCTGGCGAGTGGTCGTTACAGTCCTCCACGTGAATCACCACTTTCACAAAGTTCCTCTTGACTGGAATCTCTTGGTCACGTACCTGAGGGGGGAGCCGTGAAATATCAGTGATTGTGTCAGAGGTGGTAAGACGTTCACAGGTGTTAAAAATACAGCTGGCTATCTGCTTTTTTAACCAGCTGCTTTCTCTTGATTTATAGTCAGGTATGTGTCTTAATTGAGCACATTTGAAAACAATAGTGATAAAAGTGCTTTTGGAGAGAAGATCAATCAGACAATCAGACTGCAAAGTAAAGTATACATTGAACACGTTAAAAAAACAAGTAAATAACTTCACATAAATGTAAAGATTAAGCTAGTTTTACAGTTTTAACAAGTAAGATAAATCCTTTAAGTGCTCAGAAGAATGGACATTTATTTTCTTGAATTCCTCGTCAAATGGTAAAACTCCAGAAAACTGTAAAATGATGAAGCTGCCAAAACAGCTACTAAAAGACCTTGGTAGAGCCAATCGATATGAATGCATCATTACCATAACAATTAGCGTGTGGGTGGAGATCATCTCATAGTCCAGCTCCTCCGTCATCACCATCACACCGCTCTTTGGGTCCAGATGGAAGAACTTGGTGCTGGCCGGGTGGAGGCTGCTGTGGATCGAGTACACCAGTTTACTGTTGGTGTCGGCGTCCTGCGCGCTGATCTGCAGGATGTCCTTCCATGGAGACGTATCCTCAGGAACCCTCACCTTAAAAAAAAAAACAGGGATAGAGGAGGAAATGAAGCATGTTTTTCAATGTACTGAAGAAAGAGATGATGACAGGAAACAACAGCGTTTGAAAAGTGGAAAATGAATTCTTCAACTTTGACTTTTCAATCTGTAAACATTTTTTTTTATTGTGTTTTAAGGACAAAAAACCTGCTGAGGAAATGAAATCGTCCATTTATGGTGAAAAAACAGAGATGAGACAAGAGAGGAAACTGATTACTGTGTTTAAGTAAACAGCAGCGATGCAGCCGCCTTCCCACTGTCTGTCTGACTGTCTGATGATCACAGTAAAGATTATCTGCAGAGGTTTTAAATCTCTACCAATAAAAAACTGAATTGGAATCAATAAAGGGAAACTAACAGATAATCAATCAGAATTATTACCATAACTGTAACACAGCATCATTATAACTCATTTGTTAAATCAAAAACTAAAGTATAAAAATGTCAGTGTGGTCTTCTCAAGTCTTGTCTTCTCATCTGAGCCTCAGCAGTAATTTCTTGAACTATTCCTTTTTCCTTAGAGATAATAGAACATACATTACTTAGCTGCTCTGTGCACCTGGTTGCATCTTTCACATACTCATCATTTCCTGCAAATACTGTCCTCTTGGTTAATATTGCTGTACTTCTGCTTCTGAATTCAAATACATTTAAAGAGTACTCCACTAATATAGCTTTACACTCCTATGAAATAGTCAGACTACTCATCAACAATGACCAATGATATATTTGACGTATTGTGTTAAACTGCATAAGTACACTTACCAAACAAAACTCAATACACCTAAATATAACCCATGCCTCTTCCTTGTTAAAACCTGGTGCCTACATTACCCACAATGCAACCCAAACAGTGACAGTTCATAGGACATTGTGGTGTGTTATACTAGTAGCAGCTAATCTCCTTGGAGCTGCTAGCCTCCAGCAGATATTAGGGGTTGGCTACAGAGGTTGTGGTAGCAACATTTTTCTTTCCTAGGATGGCGACGTCATGATTTACCTTACTCTGCCTCTAATTGGCTAGTACTCATTGTTTGTGTTGGTTGAGTTGGTTAGATTTAGGAATGAGATTGGTTAGGATAAGAATATTAGTGTAAGCAAATCAGAGGTAGAAGTAGGGTGAGTCATGATGTTGCCATCCTAGAAAAAAAACCAATGCAGTTTGGTAACCTCACTTCTTTCTAACCCCAGATTTTTCTTCATGTTTAAACTTGTAATCTTCAACTCCAACTGACGCTAATTAAACAGATCACACAGGGCTTTATTCATCATTTTTCACATGTGCAGCAGTACACTTGTAAATAGACTTCAATGTATAAAATGTGTGCAACTCATTGAGTCTCACCTCGTACAGCGGCTTCAGGAAGACGGGGCGATGCTCATTCATGTCCAGCACACGGATGTAGGCCTGCAGTGTGGAGACACAGGGGTTTGAGAAAATGAATGCTCAGCTTGAATAACATTACACATGGGAGGTAGCACTTCGACGCTGCTCCACACGCAGCACCTCCGCAGCTGCCTGCAGGATTTACGATTAGATTCTGAACCACAGATGTTCACACTGTAATGTTGCTGTTGTTGTTCAGTGAGATGATTTTCATTATGACTCAAGTGTTTCTTTAATATCAATAAGTATTAGTCATTTCTATCTTCCTAAAACCAACACATGACTATGTTTTTGTGGCCAATGGTATTTTTCAGTTATCTAAAAATAAGCATGCTTAAATCAAGAGAATAAAGTGTCCCAAATTGACTCGATCTAGAAGAAATGACTGAATTAATGTTGCGTTTGGTCACATGAAAGGATTTCCTGATACCTAAAGGAAAAATGTGCAACCAAAGGGGATTTCTCAGTCACCACTCAAACCACAGTTCATGGCTCAGTGTAGCATAAATGATACATGTCTCATCAAATATTAGTTTTGTATATGAACTCCAACGGCCCAGAGGACAGGGTTTGAAACTAGGCTGAATGAACAAAACTGGGAAATGAAAATCTTCTCTGCACATATCAGAAGGGGGAAAAAAAGTGTTTTTGTATATTTTATATTTGACCATTTCTACAATTAGAATTTTTAAATTCACCATTCAGTTCTTTTTAAAATGGATTTACATGTCATTCACACACTTATCATACAGTTTTCATTGTCAGTGATGTTTTGGACTCTTGCTCTCTCACTTCCTTTGTTTCCTATGTCCGTCTTTATACATAAATCTCTTTATTTTGACACATATCTAGCTTGTGTTCATCTCATTTTGTGTATTTTTCAGACTGGAAAAAGCAGTACAGATCATATTTCTCACCTGTGTGGTGGCATTATGGTGGCCGTCAGTGACCCGCACCGTCAGGTTGTAGTTGGAGCGTCGAGCTGCATCGAGCCGACGGGCGATGGTGATAGTTCCTGAATTCTTCTGGATGTCAAAGTCCTTTTCCTCATCGCCACCTGAGAGATCGAGAGACCGAGGAGGGGGGAAAAAAGATAGGATTTTTAATGTCAGGTGTTGATGGTACAGTATATGGGGGTTATGGATCAGGTTGTGTCCAGCTGTCAGGTGTAATATCTCAGATAATATGTTAGACACGGCTGCTCTGATGTTGACTGGTTGCAAGGATGATGCGTCTTGGCATCGTCCTCCAGCATCTGAAATATTGTACAGATTCTCCCATGAGAGGAGCGATAATTAATGATCCACTCCACCTTTGAAAGGCCAAAATTTCCCTTAGCACCACTCACAGTTTGAAGAAAAGGGATTTAAAATGATTTCTATAAGTGCATGCTCTATATTTACACAGCAAATTAAGTACTCTTCTCTTGTATAGTAAACACACTCACAACAATTCAGTCCTTTGTAACAAGGTAATTGTATAGTCTAGGCAAGAATATATATCATCTCACTCTAGCTTGAATGTATTTATTGCTTTTGTGTATGTGTGTGTTTGTAAAAGTGTTTTCAATAAAGTCACTGTGTTAAAGTTACTGAACTAGAATAGAGCGCTAGAGAAACAATCCAGGGGAAAAATACAGAGAAAAATACATTTTCTTCCCTTCATATGAATCCATCCATCACAGCAAGACATTTTGATGGTCTACTATTTTACAGACATATCCTGTGAGCTGAGAAACCAACTGAGACATCCAAATCCTCCAAAACAGCAGGAACACTGGCCGTCTGATCACATGTTAAAACACTTGTCTGTCTGCTTTTCTTTCTATCTCTGACTTACAATTAACCTTGCTTGTTCCTCTTTCCTGTCCTGCTGCCACAACAGTCGTGACAAATTGTGTGGTGTTGCTTATCGCCAGGCTGTAAAACAAACAATCACCAGCTTCCTACTTTACTTAGTCATGTCTGTCTTGCTCATCTTGTTATCTGTGTATTTTCTTTTGTGTAGACTATTGCAGCGCCTGTTGAAAACATGTTGAGTCAGAACAGGCTGATTGAAAGATTAATAAAGTTGATGTGAGGTGTGAATGGGTTTACACACCAATAATAAGAAAGAAACTAACATTTTATTAAACACAGATGATATAAATAAAATGCACTCTAATTGTGAATAAATCTTTTCTTATTTTAGGTAAAATAGGGCTGCATTTAAAAAAAAAAGTCCATCCTAAAATAAAGAGGATCCATCATATTGGGCTCTATTTTCTGTGCTTTCAGTTCACATTTGAGTGGGTTTGTTTCTTCTGAAAATCTGCTTTGTCTGTAGTGGCACTTCACAATTGTCACGGTCTCAGAGCAGATATGACAAACTGGTTTTGAACTGCCACTGGAAAAATTTGCATGTAACTACAGTCATTGTATATTGGGCTCTGAAATCTTCTAACATGCTGGTGACCTACACTCAACAATGTACATGAACGCCTCCTGTTTAGTCACACACTGCTGCTGCTGATCTGCTAAACATGCTGCTGACGCTACACTTTCTGTCTAGACACGGGCTCAGAGTGTCATTTCTTGATTCAAACCCCTGTTTTCACTGTCTACTTTTCTCTCTTTAGAGCACTTTTCTCTGACACATGTCCCCTGCACAGAGCGGAGCTGCTCACTGACCACTTTGTGCATTAATATTAAATGTATCGTGTGTCCAAACAAATTCGTCACTGCACTCCCTTGGGTCCCCAGAAATGCATCCATCAAGCATGCAATTGATCAGATGAACAGTTCAAGAGATACATGAAGGACATACATACGAACAAAGTCTTATGTGTAGATTTTATTTTTATGATGGTTCAAGTCAGAAATCAACATCGGATTGGACTCAGTGGATTGTCACTGGTTTAACTGGGGACTCTTTTGAATATCTGTTTTTTCCTAAACAAGTTTCTGAATAAATGTGTGGAAAATAAGTCATGTAATTTAAAAATCAAGTTTCTTTTCATTTCTAAACTTTTTTCAAAATGCTTTTCTTGTCATTTTGAGGAGCATAGTTATGTTGCCATCTAAGCAGTCGTTTTTCTCTAGTAATTGGTCTGAAACATACTGTATGTACTGTCAGTGGATGTAATCCAGACTTAAGGGTTCCCTGTGGAGTTTGTGACCACCAATGGAGCTGAAGAGCAATTCCTTGATGAGTATTGAGACCCCCTGATCGTCCAGAGGTCTATTTCTGTCAGTTACGCCTTGATGACTGAGCTGAAAGACTGCAGACTAATCAGCCTGACAGCTCTGTTTAACTGATTTAGATCCCCAAATCTGTGTATTGACTACCACTGAGCCACACATCAGCACCCAGCGAGCCTTTATGAATGTGACGCAGCATCGCGCAACAGCAGCTGTCATCTCAGTACAGAGGGAGGAAGCTGTACCCTAAAAGCAATTTTTCACTTTAGTGATCATCTCGAGGAATAAATGATATCCCTGCCAAGGTTGGAGGCATAAGCAGGGAGCCTGGGGCCAGCCATGCACAAAATATATTTTACTCATGCGACTACGAGGAGAAAAAACGTGTACCTCAAATGTCATGTTATACAGGAAGAAAAATAATGCAGGAATTTCACTGATGTTTTTATCTGTACAACCACACATCCTTCCACACATCTAGACTTTTATCTGTGTCAGGGCCACGGTGTTCACAGGGAGCTCATCCGTCATTTAACAGGCCATTGATTTTCCACCAGAAATTGTTCATATGTTTCTTCAATATGTTAACATAAGAGGACAAAAGAGTCAGAGAAGATGGGCTGAAGCGAGGAGTTAAAAAATTAAACCTGAACACAAATATATGCACATCTTAAGTAATGCAGTGATATTTAATAGCAAGAGTGAATGCTAAATGCTCATGGATGGATATTTTTTAATGATAAAGAATCAATTGACTCTGTGTGGTGAGGTTTAGCTCAAATGTTTGGTTTTGTCTTGTTATCGTCAGCAAAAAAAAAAAAGCTCTGATAAACCTGTCCTGGCTCCAAACGGACAAGATGGTGCCGACAATAAACTGGCTTCATTTTGGCACTGATGCAAACCAGTGGCTGACGTTTCACCTCCATTTTTATATGCAGTCTATGTTTTAACTACTGAATATTCTTGTGTGTGCTTTCTGTAGGACAAACTATGTAATGGAGAAATGCAATGTTTTATTATTTACCTCCTGTGCTTCTGTGCCGCTTCTGTTACTTACTGGCTAACATGAAGGCAGATACTGGTATATCTGCAATACTGGAAGCTAATATTGAGTAATATTGACCTGAGTCATTTATATCATGCTCTGAAACTCTGCAGAGGTTCAGCTCAAAGTTTTGGTTTTGTCTCGTTATTTTTAGAAAGAAAAAAAAAGCTCTGATGAATCCATCCTGGCTCCAAATGGACAAGATGGTGCCGACCATAAACTGGCTTCAATCTGGCACCGATGCAAACTAGTGGCTGACGCGTCACCTCGCTTTGTCCATCTTTATATACAGTCTATGTTTTTAGCAGGATATTTGAGAGTTGAAAAATATTCTTGTCAGTGCTCTCTGGATATTTCTTATTTACCTCACGTTTTTTGGATTTCTCTGATGCATTTTCTTGATACTTACCAGCTAACATGCACGCAGAAACTGATATACCTGCAATACTGGAAGTTAATATTGGACAATATTGACCCGAGTCATATCAGGCTCAGGTTTGTGAGACTTTGAGGATATATATGTAGCATTCTGGTGAGAAACACTGAAAGTACAAAAACAAAATGTAGC
Source organism: Scomber japonicus (assembly GCF_027409825.1). Classification (NCBI taxonomy): domain Eukaryota; kingdom Metazoa; phylum Chordata; class Actinopteri; order Scombriformes; family Scombridae; genus Scomber; species Scomber japonicus. Next base: position 29,815,811 of record NC_070585.1, on the reverse strand, counting down.
TTGTTCATGATGAAAACTCCATATTCCTCTAAATCTTGAAATGAAAATTGGTCTCTGAGCTGTAGTCTAGCTTTGAAATGCTGCTCTGCTCCTGTTGCTGCCAATAAAATTAAAACTACCAGGTGTTCAGAGGTGGATGTGCTTTAAATTATGCATCATTGTACTTGTAGGTCTGTTCTATCCTTTATGTATCTGATTATTTATCGACTGTTTGTGCTTGTTTTTCCTCTCCTTTGTTATAAATCACCTGACTTTGACACCTCCTGCGTTTTAAATCTGCAGTAACACTGACTCACTCCGTCCATCTGTCTCTCCCTTGTCTGTCCCTAAATTCCTCTATCCTTCTATTCATTTTCTTTCCCTCCCTCCTTTCTCTTTTTTCTCTCTTCTGTTTTTTTGTTGGCTTTTTTTGCTCTTTATTCTGCACCCCTTGCTTCATGTCTTTCTTCTGTCTCTCAGCAGGTTGTGTGTGTGCATGTGTGAAAAAGGTAAACCTCATGCCTGCTCTGCCAGATGGTGTTTATTAAGATATCCACCTTGCAAAGGGCTGAACAAACACACACACACGCACACGCACACACACACACACACACACACACACACACACACACACACACACACACACACACACACACACACATACACACACACACACACACACACCAGTATGTGTCTATTATGTGATGGCTCAGGTTCCACCACTTTAATTTAAATCATCTTTGCATGAAAAGAAAAAGCATGAATACATGTTTCTCATCATCTATCTTACATTATTGTTTCTCTCCTCTATTCTTACATATGGACACAAACACAGCATCCTCTCTGTTTGTTCCCAATCGATAACTAATTGAGTCATTCTGAGGTCTATTCCTGTCCGTTACGCCTTAATGACTGACCTGAAAGACTGCAGCCTAATCAGCCACATTGACAAGTCTGTTTAAACTGATTTAGATACCCCAAATCTGTGGATGGACTTCCTCTGAGCCACACATCAGCACACAGGAAGTCTGTCTGAATGTGACGCAGCATCGCACATCAACCAGCTGTTGTCTCAGTACAGAAAGACAGATAGGAAGCTGGTCATCTCCAGAAAGTAAGTCACGCTACTGTTAAGGAAGAAAAAAAAGTCTACCTCAAATGTCATGTTACACAAGAAGGGGGAAAAAAGGATCCACTAATGCAGGAACTTAGCTGCCATTTTTATCTATCCATCTATCCATCCATCTAGATGTTTATCTGGGTCAGGGTCAAGGTGGCTCTGACCCAGATAACCATCTAACCGAGGCCATCCTTGACTTTCCACAAAGAAAGCACTTACATGTAGCTCAATATGTTCACATAAGTGGTAGCAAAGGATTAATACTTAACTGGTTACTGTTCAGTGATCAATAAGACTCTGTGTAATGTGAAAGGGGTCGAGAGAATAAATCCTGACACTCTGATCTTTCCTGCAAGCACCAGAATCAAAGCCAATATGTCCACTAAAGAACAGCCTGTCTCCCTCAATCTAAATGTTTTGTTCAAATCACTGCCATTCAAATTGTTGAGACCCTGAGAACAATCTTTCTATTTTACTTAGAGCATCCCTCATCTTTTTGTGATTTAGGGTAGACTTTCTCTTTTTTTTCTTCTTCAAGAGCCTGAGTTAGTTAAAAAAAAACCCTTGCCTGTAAAGCCAAATAAGACACACATAGTACTGATAAATGGCTATAAATTAAATTTCGTTCATTTAAAGTTGCATAACATTTTGCTTGGTCCACCATTGATGGCTATTTGGATGAAATGATTGATTGAATTCCTGAAGTTGACACTTTGTTTTTGCTTTCTCTCCTGATCCTCTAAGGTTGAAACTCACACAGTGCAACTGGATATCAGAGAAATGCTCTTAGGATGGCAGCAGACATTCCCTCAAGGGAAAGTTGAAATGACCATGAAACAGATGTCATCTTCCTCGTCCTCCAGGTACCTGATGAGTCTCAACAACTTCGCCAAGGAGAGACGGGACTGGACAAGTTTCATGACCCTGTGTTACAGAGAGTCGGGTCGTCTATCCCACTGAGAAGACATTTTTTGCTGATTTCATCTCCAGGCGTATTCTTTCAGTCAATCTCCACAGGAGGCGACAACAGGTGAGGGTCAGAAATGAAGATCGTCTGAATCTTTTCTTTGACGATTAGCTTTCTTCTTCCCTGCTGTGTTTAGACAGTCACAAACACTTCTGCAAACACCCAATGTAGTGTCTGTTCCTTCAACTGCAAACACCCATAAAAATGTAATTTCAAGTATTCCTCTGTGTCAAAGATAGGCCAAACATCTACTAAACAGCATTCCCTTCCACTTCTCATCTTCACTTTTGTCAGAGTGACAGTTGGACTTCGGACCAAACGATCTAACATATCATCACCAGTACGATCAGGTAAAGTCAACAATACACACATTTTCAAATTTGTCATATGACTGGATGTTATGACAGCAAGGTAGGGTGAGAACAGTCATGGGAGAGATGTATGAAATTAAATATCTCAATCTAGAAAGAAGATTGAAAAAAGGGAGGTTTCCAAAACTCATCTAGAAGAGCCGAGTTAATTAAATGTGAGGGTTTTGTGCAGATTAAACAGACATGATCTGTGTGAAGTGATCTTTACAGGTGCTGGTAGGATAAAGCTAGACTTGCCAATTCTTCAAGGTCTGCAGCTTTATGCTAAGCTAAGGTAACAAGCTACTGGCGGCATCTGTAATTCACCAGACAAATATAAAAGTGGTATTCCTCTATTCTATGATTGCCGAAAATGTCAAAATATTCCTTCATAATTTCAATCCAATCCTTTAATTGAGGTGAAAGACTTTTTGTCATGCAGGCAGATCTCTATCACAAACTATCAACAACCCCTGCTGGATTCAGACCCGGAGTAGCCTGAACTCCTTCACTCAGAGCAGATGTTCAACGCTCTCCTGCAGGACATGAATCTCGTCCTCCAGCAGAGAGTCACGGCCTCGGACCTGCGGGTCCTGTACCTCATCCCGACTCTATCACACCCAGCTCGGCCTCGCTCCAGCACACAGATCACAGATCACAGTCCAATGAAGCTGGAGGGGGATACGGCATCCATCCACCCCTCGCCTGAACTTTGATATCCTGTAGCTTGTTATGGGTTTCCATAGCGTGTCGGGTTTTTTTTAGCAGACTCACAGAAGGAGTTTGAGTTATTTTGACAGCGAGGGAAGTCTTCATTTGTCTCTCTAAAGAGTTATCTCGCGGGCAGAGAGTGTCGATAGGCATCTGGGTTCTGCTGTCAGAGAGGAGGACGGTAAAGGGGGGCAATAGATACCTGATCATATCTGCATGGGAGTGGAGTCCTGTGACAGAACAACATTCCCTCATCTCCCAATGCGGAGATGTGGGTCGGTGATACACCAACGCGGAGCAGACAGGGATGAAATATAGAAGAAATATGGGGGCTGGTCTTCAGTCTCTTCATGCAGTCACAGAGACAAGAAAGTAAATTAAAACTTAGATTGGAGGGCCATGTTTCTCATAATTAAAAACATAATTAAAGGATAGAAGAGAGAGGAGAAGAGAAGAGAGGAAAAAAGAGAAACAGAAGTTCCTCTGATGGCTGACGGACCATCAGTGGTAATTACTGAGTTGTGTCTGCAGACCACACAGAGAGTACACCTCCAGAAAATGATCCAGCATAACAAAAAACACTTCAGCTTATGATTGATTGAACACAGAGCTGCCAAAGCTTCTGTGACTGCAGCATAAATAACAACGCTGAGGTGGAGAGTGACAATGAACATTTACTGAGTACAATTTTATGATCAAAATTATTCTCTAATATTAATTATAAGGCTGTAGCTGCTAGTTTTTTTCATATATTAACATCAGAAAATCTAATGAAATGATTTATAATCCTGATTTCATTTAATAATCTGACACTGCATTACAACATCATGATGTAATAATAGCTTGTTACACATTAATTCATTAATATGTTAAATACTGACTATAAATCCTAAATGTAAGTAGATCATTCTTCAACAGGAGTGATCAGGTTTTAGTTTTGATACTTGGGTAGTCTTAGAGGTAAATGCACTTTTTGAATGAATGACTTTTACGTGTGAGTATTATGTAAATGTTAGCTAAAATAGCTAACGTTTTTCTAGTAAAGTAAATCTGTATTTAGTGTGATAATGAATTGCAGCTGATAGTTAACTCCATCAGTCAAACAGCTTTGGAAACGTACTCCTCCCTCCACACATAATCCCAACGTTGGACGATGTTGGAAGGGGACGGCAACGATTTCTGTAACTTTCCAAAAAAAACAACAACAATTCGACATTCACAGATATTCACTCTGGTACTTTTCATATAAACTACGAATGCCTTCCGAGGTGAGACAGTCTGAGAGTGTGCATCGTTATCTTCATATTTAACTTATCTCATCTTTCTCTGCTCTCTATGACAGACAGCTTTTTCGCTATTTGCCTTTGATAATATCCGTTTGGAACGACTACAAACACTTTTGATATCACGTCGTACCAAAACAGTCCTTTTCTAAATCATCCCAAAGTCTCACCAGGACGACCAGGACGACCAGGACGACCAGGACTCCGTCGCTTCCTGACATAATGTAACAAAGAAATGTCACCAGATGTAACATCCGGCGTCAGCAGCTATGAGGCAACTCAACGTCCCCTCAGGGGTGCACAGAGTGTCTGCTGTGCTCCGCTGCGCTCTGGCACGGGCCGAGCTTGGCACAGCAAACTGAACAGGAGGATCCTGGGTCTTTCTCTGCACATGCTGCCCCTCCTGGCAGGAAACGGCCTGGCAAAAAAAAGCATGATGTGTTTTCCTACGAGGTTTAAAGGGTGGAAGAGGAGACACTGACACCTCCGGAAACAGACGGCTAATTCCCACTTCGACAAAAACTGTAAAAACGCATTTTTATTATACATACAGTTCTTTGCAAGAGTCCTTTTTTTTTTTTACATGAAGAGCCAAAATGGAGGGCATCGGGGGAAAAGGAGAAAGGAGAGGTTGGCTAGAAGTCTATCCTGTGGTGATCTGGCAGGTGATGAAAGGAGGAACGCTGCTGATTTATCCTCACAGAGAGAAAATGTCCTGCCGATACCGCTGACACCAAGACCTTTTTTTCCTCTTGTCCTCCTTTTTTTCTCCCCTCTCTCTATTCATCCATCACTCTGAGGACACTCTGAGAACTATTATGTGTTTGTATTCATGTCAGTCTTATCTATTCATATATTTACAGTATCTATCCATTTATCTATCTGCAAATGTTGCAACGAGAAACCAGCAACGCCTTTAAGCAAATATCAAGGAATGAATTATAACAGACTTATATTAAATAAACAGTTTATAGTTTACATTATTTTTACAGCCTGTAAAAATCATCAGGAAACATAATTAAATGTCCATGGTTTCATCTTTTTGTGTTCATGTGCAGGTCTGTGCATGTACACTGACTATATGAGTGGGGATACGTGACAACATGCAAAGTGAACAGGGTCAGTTACAGCCAGCAGTCAAACTAACTCCTGCTAAGCTTTACATTGCTCCTTTTAAAAAGGCAGGTCCTGGTTTTCTTTAAAAAAACACAAAGGGACTTTTGTGTAGATTAAATGTTTAACTCAGTTGCCTTTCAAACAGAACATAAACATTCTTCATATACCTTCAGGGGCTTTCTGCACCAATTTCCTGCTGCTGTTATTCTCAACGTTTCTGCTTTTCATCCTTTATTAGATACCTGACAGTCGCCCGGAGAGTAACAAGGAGCTTCTACAACAGGCCACCAACCAAGAAGACCTATTGTATCTCTTGTTTTTTATCTTTTTTCTTTTCTGTATGACAATAATCTTCAACACTTGAAATCGCTGGCAGTAACTTGAATCACTACCTTTGCAACAGCCTATGTTTACCTTAAACTACGGAGGAGGCAAACAGCAGGTTTACAGTACAGATGAGACTCTTCTTTGGCTTTTATTAGCTAACACACTGCAGCCTGTATTGCACATTTACTGCCAGACTGATAACTTATAGCTAACATTTTCCTCTCTTTCGCTCGTATTCACCTTCACTTTTCTGCCGTTTACTCTCTTGCTCAACTAGCTACACAACACACACACACACACACACACACACACACACACACAACACACCTTGCTGTTTTTTCAATGGAGTTACACTATCAAGACCTTTTAAGGCAACAACATAGAGGTTTACTCACATTTTGGAGCAGCACTGAGGCTCCTAAAAGTTATAGATTTCCAAATTAATGGATATCTGGCAGCAGCTCTCATCAGGCCAATACACTATTATATGATTAATAATATTTCTTCTCATTCCACAAAACTTTATAAATCCAAATATAATCAATTTTAACACATTATGAATTATATATGGTATATATAAAGGATGAGTTACTGGACTAACAAGTTACTTAGTGGTCCTTTAAGTGACAACTCTGTGGCCATTTGTCGTTTTCTCTCTTGCTCAACTCGCTCTTTTAATGGAGTTATGCTACCAAGCCTTTTTTCTGGGCAATGGTATAGAGGTTTATTCACATTTAGGAGCAGCACTGAGGCTCCCAAAGGTTATGAATTTCCAAATTAATGGATATCTTGTGTTATTTTTGTCATTAAAAAATATTTTTTTGGCCTGGCAGTAACCTCTCATTTAGCTTATACACTTATAAGGGAAACACTGATGCTTCAATTATTGTTCATATTACTACAACAATACAACTATTTTACAATATTGTTTCTCATCCCACAAAACAATGATATATATGATTATTAAAGAATGCATTACTCTATTTTTTTTTTTGGATTACCAAGTTACTTAACGGTCTTTTAAATGACAACTCTGTAGCCATTTCTCAACAGGAACAAGAAACAAAGAAAAGTATTGTAAGAGAAGAAGAGCACTTGTAATATAACAGTGACCTCATGTGATATTTCCAGCAGCGTAAAGTGAAGTACGATGCCTGAAAAATGTTCCAGCAATGTAAAAAAGCCAACACTTAGGTCTTTCTGTCAGTCCTTGGGGATCAAAGAGCTTTCAGGGAGGAATCCACTCAAGAAGATGGACAGAGACAAACTTCAACAACCCCCAGAGCAAAAATATATATATGTATATGTACTACGCAGCTACAAAACAGGGGTTGAGTTTCTTTAAAGAATGCTTTTTTTTTTTAGCCTGGAAACACTCAAGTTGCAGGGGTGAACTCTCTTAGAGTTCAGGAAACGCTTTCTTGGAAAGTGACTGAAATAGACAAGGCAAATTTAGGAAGAGTAGAGAGGATATAACTCACAAAATAACTCCTGGAAACACTGAACTTCACAGATTGATGATATGTAATGGTAGACTGTCACACTCATATTGTTTGTCTCTGCATTGCTCTCTAATATAATTCACTGTTGCAGGACTTTGCTGACCTTTAGAAAGTAGTCTCCTGCTTATATGGAGGCTTATAAGATGGATGACGGTCGTAACCTGTTTTTTTGTGTTCTCTGGTGTGCTCTACAAGTCAGCACTTTGGTGTAAGTGGCAATATGCTGAATGTCAGAGATTATTTCCTCAAACGTTGTCCCTATTTTTGCCTCGGCTGCAGGAGTGTCTGATCTCTGAGAAGTGACTATACAATGATCACTGCGGTCTGATTTCTACTTGTTTTTCCAACTTTCTCCTCATATTGGTTGTATTGTGAAGAGTTTTTTTTTTGTTTTTTTTAAATCATCCGTCGTTTGTCTTGTTTTAGGAGATCATTACCCTCATTTGTGAGATGCTTGTTTTTCATCACTGCTTGAAGTTTATTCTGTTATTTCTCACCGCACCTGAACAGCAAACAGCTTCCAATCAATACTCAGCTCAATAATAGAGTTTCAACGGTGTGTGTGTGTGTGTGTGTGTGTGTGTGTGTGCACGTGTGTGTGCACGTGTGTGTCTTCTTTCCACTCACCCACGATATCGAACCACCTCTGTCGATTCGTCTCCGTCATGATGATGCCCACCATGTGAGTGACAGGCTCCGTTTCCATCACGGCGAAGGTGAAGTGGGGCTCGTCGAACGTGATTGGCTCCGCGGAGCGAGGCGGTCGGGCGATCCACTCGATGTCGAGTCTCGCTGTGGACGAGCGTGACGGGCTGCCCTGATCTGTAGCTTTAATCTGGAAATTAACATAGAAATAAAGTTCATATTTTACTGTGAGCAATACTGTGAGACAATCCGAGGCCTTTATTATGACTACGTAAAACATCTATGGATATAAGTCAAGAATATAAGCTACATTGACGTTAGCGGCAACATTAGCCATTCTGAGTCACTTCCCTTTAACTGAGACATGAACAGTTACACTTTATGTGCACCTGCCTTGGTTTATGGGACTGCCGTGACTCAGCTAACTACTTTGCTCTCTCACAGTGAATTTAACAGTCACATTTAACAAGCAGGGCTGACTGATAAAAGACTCTACATCGCTCATCTGTTTCTGCTGATTGGGCCACTAACACTAGCTTACACTAGCTAACCAGCTGTGTGCAGATATATCAGGCTAAGTCAAACAGCAGAGGAAGAATTAGTGTGTAGATCAAGTCTTTAAATACAGTTTATACATTTTTGGTGAGTTGTTTGGCCCACTAAATATGCATATAATATAATAAAGCAATTCAACAGGTATTTTCTTCCATTTCCATGTAGTTTATTTTGGCTCAATCCCACACACACGCTGTCCTGATGCCAGAAATGCTCACCAGCGTTTTGGAACGGATTCATGCAAAATAATACAAATCCACAGCTGGAAATAGTCCTCAACAAATCCACTTATTACAGTCATTTAGAAAGGTGGAGTGCAGGATGTTTGTCCCCCACTTTCTGACAGTGAGAGTAAACGGGGGCCGCTGGGCTGTGACTGTTTGATGCTCTCACGCACACTCTGAATGTTTCAATGGTCCGCCAGTCTAAAAACATCTTTTCCTGATGCTCCACTGGACTAGCAGGATTTGTCCAGGTATTCAGAAACATCACTGGCAGTCTGACAGTCTGTAAGAGCCTTACTGTGAGACTTAACCTTCCTGTCGTCCTCCCGGGTCAAATTGACCCTGTCTGTTTTGACTGTTCCTTCTTTCCTCCCTTCCTTCCTTCTTCCCTCCCTCCTTCCTTCCTTCCTTCCTTCTTTCCATCTTTCCTTCCTTACTTCCTTCTTCCCTCCCTCCTTCTTTTCTTCTCTCTTTCCTTCCTTCCTTCATTCCTTCCTTCCTCCCTCTCTCCTTCTTTCCTTCCTTCCCACCCTTCCTCCTTCCTTCCTTCTTCCTTCCTCCCTCCTTTCCTTCTTCCTTCCTTTCCTTCCTCCCACCTTTCCTTCCTTCTTCCTCCCTTGACTTAAGGACAACGAGAGGGTTAAACAATCTGTATAATGTGAAATACAGAGGTTTATCTGGTGGTGATAAGGCTTAATCAGCATTGTGTGAACTCATTTGAGGGTTTAAATGTAACAATCATTCATTAATATGTAAAAGTTCTGCACTGCAGGTTTAAGTGAGCAATAAACTACAGTAGCCAGCTGTTTTAAGAGATTACGGAGCCTCTTTTCATGAATGACACTGAGTCACAGTAAGAGTAGTGGAGTGTGAAAGTGTTGAAGGATGAACAAACACTTTCACACATCGTTAGCTTTGGTCTTTTCATTGGATTTGTTGTCAATAGGAAAACTAGAGAAGAAACTGTGAAGATGCTTAACGTGAAGAGAGAAAAATATTCTTAATGATCGTTCGGTGTGTCGGCGGTCGAACGACAAAAAGAACGTTTCTTGATGTTATTCTGCAGCTGATTAACCTGCCTTTCACAAAACAGAGTGATGACAAGCACTGAGAGCTTTCACTGGTGTTAGAGCAGGTGTTGGTGAAGTGCTATTCAGGGTATTATGCACGGGTAATTTAGCCTCTTTAACAAAGCTGGTGGGCTCGTTCAAGGCTTTAAAGTCTCCACACCTTCTACAGAGAAAGCAAACGAAGCACGGCTCTTCAAAAACTCATTATTACAAATTTCTGCTCTCCTGTCAGCAGAAAAAACAAGACGTCAGTATGTGTGAAAATATTAACTGACAACTCTAATTGTAGTTTAACAGCTCTGAGAGACTCACTGTGATTATACTGTAGTTCCCTCGCCAGAAATCACCGAGCGATGTCACCACGCCGGTCACCGAATCGATCTCAAATCTCTCATCGTGGTTTTCCTGCAACTTGTAGGTCACCACGGCGTTCGAGCCCTCGTCGTCGTCACGGGCGACCATCCTGCAGACTTCCTGTTTGCCCGCTTGGTGGCGCTGTTCAGGCAACCGGACGTGGAAAAGTTTGTCGGTGAACTTTGGGCGGTTGTCGTTGTCGTCCAGGACTTTGATAACGACGGTGGCGGTGGAGCGGAGAGGCGGAGATCCGTTATCAGAGACGATGACCTAAGAACGAAGATAAGAGTGTTAATAATGATAAAAGTTATGTCATTAGTAGAATTACATGAAACTTAATTAGGAAAGTATCAACCTCAAGTCTTGAATATTGCAATTTTTAACACTTTCCTTTAACTTTCCTCTTTAATTCCAACTTAAGTCATTAGCTCTTTAATGCATCACAGAAAAGACACAGTGGTTAATTAATATGCAACTCCCTTAATGACTGAATTAAAAACTAATTTTGCTGTTTTATGTTTATTCTCACACAGCTGGTTTGCTGATATATCAACTATCATTATCAGGGAGATAATGATAGTGCTTTCTTCTTTGGTTTTGGATAGTTTTAATAGTCAAACTCCATATTTTTGCCTTGGTGGCCTCATAAAGCTGTCAGTATAGTGTATCATAACCTTTTAATTTACCACAAAATGTAGCTCCAAATGTTGGCTCCAAATATGATTTATGGATTTTATTCCAGTCAGTACATTTTTAGTATTTATAAAAAGGACTGGATCAAATACTAAAATCGTTTTCCAAGTACTCCCAGTGGTTTTTAAGATAGATTTTATAGTTTGATTTTCTGAGGTTTTGAGGCATCCTTTGCACTATAGAGACTCTCCACAATACAGTGACACCTTTTTTGATCTTTAACAATGTGTTTAAAGGCAGATTTGTCCTTTAAATACATGGAGTTTTATCTCTAGACCATGAAAATCAGTGTGAAGAGTTTTTCTTTCACAGCTAGCAGAACTTCTATTATGGATTTGTTGATACTCTGAAACTCTGGCGCATTACAGAACAGCACGGATTAGTCTTTTTCCTGTTGTTTTAGAATTCGATCGGAAGGGGGAAATTAAAAATACTGTATAAGAGTCTCACCTCGATGCTGTGCTCTGGTTTATCCTCCCGATCCAAGGCTGAAAGAGTGCTGATAACACCTGCACACACAAAAGAATCAATGGCGTTAGTGTGTCCGAGTCTCAGTTCTGGGAAGTGAGAGTGCTAATTACACCTAAACAAACATGCACTGACACATGTGTTACTGCTACTGTTATTCTAGGTGTGTGCATGTGTGTGCATGTGTGTGTGTGTGTGTGTGTGTGTGTGTATTAACCGAAGCCTTAACAGAGCCATTCACACCTAAGCAAACACAATTTGGTGTATGGATGTTGTTTCTGCTGTTGTTATTGCTGCTGCTGCTGCTGCTGATGGTATAAAGTGTGTTTGTTTGTAGATCCTCTTGTGTATGTACAGTATGAGAATGTATAACACTGTTTTCATGAATCAGAAGAAAGTATATTTGTTTTTTAGAGCAAAAAATCTCAACTTTGCAATTTTATACAAGTAAGAATGAACCAAGGAAAAGGACAAAAAGTCTTGTCCAAATATATTATATAAGGTTTAGTATCTAGCTATTGGTTTTATTTACTCTTACACTTTTTATTGCCTGTTTGTTGCTTTATTACTTTCATGCTTACATTGAGCTGCTGGAAACCTGAATCTCCCATTGGATCAATAAAGTGACTCTATCTATCTATCTATCTATCTATCTATCTATCTATCTATCTATCTATCTATCTATTTACAATGATAGTGAATTAATGTAAATAATAGAGGGACATTTATTGAAGTAAAAAAACTGGTTGAAAGCCAGTATGTGGTTCCCTTCTGTTTAAAGGTTCCTCGGTTCTCATTTATTTGAATGGAGCGGGGGTGTTGACGCAGCGGGGTGGGGGTGGGGGGGGGGGGTGGTGTACTACAGATGGCTCAGTGAGAAAACGCAATGAACATCCAAGAAACAGTTGAACTGGGCTCAAATTTCTCTACAACAACGTCATCCGGCATGGCTCTACTTTAGCCAATCCTAGTCGATTACTTTATAATGTGAACACCGTGTTTGACTGTTTATGTCACGATCCACGAGCCATAAATAATAAAAATGTTGCTGCTATGAGTTGTAAAATTGTATCTTTGAATATTACAAACCACCACGCTTTGTTTTAGCTTCTGATGAGTATTTAATGCCTTAATCTGTAGCTCCAACGAGACTTCTTGGATCATATTTCATTGTCTCAGTGGTACCTCAAACAATATGCCCCCCACTGCAGGGTTAGTGTTACTCTATGATACCCTTAAAGAAATCTCCAGATATTTCGCAGTCCAAAAAAAGGCTACAAAAACAAATAAAAACCTAAACTTAACCAATGACAATCTGTTGCTTTCACTCTTTCACAACCTTTGTGTCGTCCTCCCGGGTCAAATTGACCCCGTCTGTTTTGACTGTTCCTTCCTTCCTTCCTTCCTTCTGTCCTCCTTTGCTGCCTTCTGCCTTCCTTCCTTCTGTCTGTCCTTCCTTCCTTCCTTCCTTCCTTCCTTCCTTCTTTCCTGCCTTCTGTCCTTCCTTCCTTCCTTCCTTCTGTCTTTCTTTCCTTCCCTCCTTCCTTCCTTCCTTCCTCCCTTCCTTCCCTCCTTCCTTCCTTCCTTCCTCCCTTCCTTCCTTCCTTATTTCCTTCCTCCCTTCCTTCTTTCCTCCCTTCCTTCCTTCTTTCTCCATTCCTTCCTTCTTTCCTCCCTTCCTCCCTTGACTCGAGGACAACAGGAGGGTTAACTAGGCTAAACAGCCTGTCAAGAAGCTATCTCTCAGTTAGCCTCTGCAGATTTTCAACAGCTTAAATCAATCATTCATCCAGGCCGATGAGAACCAACGCTGCCAGACACTGAAAGAATACAGACAGATGCTGAAAGTCATCCAATCAGCTGCAGAAGGCAGACTGTCGAGTTGATGAATCAGCATTTACGTCTCTGTTTTTCTAACAGTGAGTTTGCTTCCGATACATGATATTAAACTATGTGGCTCGACAGGTTATTCAGACACATCTGGCAGCTGTGCAGATGTTTGCTGTGGGTGTCTGTCTGCAGCTGCTGGGAAACCTGGACTAGTCATCTCATCACAGCTCATCTTCCATGTGTAACCTGCCCATGAAAGTCAGCAAAGCTAACCCCCCCCCCCCCCCAAAACTGAGCTAAAGCAGAACTTTCTCCTATCATGTTTGATCATAGCAGCAGCATGTTGAAGGAGTTTTTAATCTTAAAGCAATCACAACTTTGTATAATGTCTGGTGTATATTGCATGACTCACACTCATTAAGCTCTTGGTTGATTGGGGAATTTTGACTTGATGAGAATACTTATGGTTTGTTTATGGCTACGAGTCTTCAATCATTATCAGGTAATGATCACAACTGATGCATCACAATAATATTCACAAATATATTCTAATAAAACAAACTGAAATATTTAAATAAAACAACAGTACAAGTATCTCTTCAAATCAACACACACTCAATAAATCATTGTTGCAATTAAATCAACTTAAGCGAAGCAATCTCCCTTTCAAGGACAATTAATCTGTTTTGTACACTGCCGACACTTCAACTGTAAAACTCCCACTCTGCTGCATTTTATTTAATTTTTTCTGTGGTCTTTTTTTTCTTTTCTTGAGAATTTCCCAGTAGGGTTGATGAGACCTTTATCTTATCTAATCTAAATAAATTAAGTCAAGTGTCTTAAGGCAGCTATTAGCTCTAATAGGGACAGCAAAGGCACAGGGGAGGGCTGCTAATGCTGAGAGATATATGTGTGTGTGTGTGTGTGTGTGTGTGTGTGTGTGTGTGTGTGTGTGTGTGTGTGTGTGTTTCCTGTGTAGCAGCTCCTTGCCATCAGTGTATGTGAATAGTGTATAAGAAGTGAGGAAAAACCATGTTTGTCATTTATGTGAACAGAATACGGATCCTGCTCCTAATAAGGATTTTATGTAAATCTGACTTGTTGCTATAGTAACCATACGATCACAGTAGGGTCAATAAAGTGACTGTAGAGTAGATAGTATCAGATAAACCTTTTAATGCTCACACGGATGACCATAAGTATCACAATCAGTCCATTAACTGATTTGTTAATCAATGGAAAATTAATTGAATGATCGATTAATCATTTAAATCATTTATCAAAAATAAAAAGCAGCTCAAATGTGAAGATTTCCTGCTGCTGATATAAAAATTAATTGGAAATGTTGATATTTTTTTCATCACCTTGGGACATTAGAACATATATATTCATATAATTCAACTATTTTCATCCTATAGACAAATTGATTAAGTAATACATGTAGAAAACAATTGAATCAAACGTTAAATTCAAAATGTTATTTAAAATAAAAGTCCGAGTAGATCATCTGCATCACCTGGTAGAGCTCAGGTTGAATGTGTTGATGCGCTGACGTTCTACTTTTATGTGTGAACATGTTTAAGTAGTTTATGTGGTTTTTTTTAATGTGTATATAATTTATTTAAAGACCAGAATATACATGAAAACTAGGAGTTTCTACACAATGTTTGGACAAGTCTAAAGTCAAAGCTGTTCATCACCGCACTCGACACACAAAAGGAGTGAAATTATGAATCATACAAATCAGGATTACAGACGTCAGATGTTGTTAGATAATCTGACAAGGACTCCTTTTGAAGCATCGAGGTCGTTAACGCCGGTGTATACTTGAATACCACATTACATCAAATCAAATAGGCGGGAGTCAATTATAGGCCAGGCCTCAGATAATGGCCGGGGGCGTTCTTGACATGAACAGGGGTAGGATAAACTCCTGAAGCTTGTTATATAACGTGCATGTCAGTGAAACATAAATAGTAACTATAGTTCAATGAGTACATGTGTGGCCCTTTAGCGGACTGTCATAAAGAGGGGAGGAGGAGGGAGGATGGAGGAGGAGGGAGGATCATTAAAATACAGGGATCATTTTATTTATTTATCTGTTTTTTATTTCTATGTTTTACTACTTGGTCTATCTTTTTTTTATTCTATTTTTATTTCTTGATTGTTTTCCTCTTTACAACCTACAATCTAATTTCACTTCATCCTTTCAATTCCCCACCTCACATTTCTGTTTTTTTATTGACTTTATTTTAAGCAATCTTTTATTATCTTATCTTTTATTTTAGTTTTTTTAGGTTTTTTTTTCTACCTCTGATGTTTCCTTATTGCAGATTTGTGAGAGTCATGATAGCGTTTCCCTCAGTTCCTGTTTTTATTGAGTCATCAGTGAGTGTGTGTGTGGGGAGGGGGGATGGGAGGGGGGATGGGAGGGGGAAGGGGGGTTTAATTATAATGCAGTCACAAACCGACTCAGATCTGAAAACAAGGAGGCTTTGTACTAAAATACGAGCAAAATAAACAGATCAAACTGAGAGAATTACAAATAAAGGCCTCTCTCTAATAAAAGCCTGCTTCCAATAAAAATCCCCCTGCAGTTGAGATAAATAAAAAGTCACTATTAGAGGAAATACGGTAGCTTTAGAACCCCCCCCCCCCCCCTCTCCCCCTACACCTTTCCAATGTGGGATCGGGGGGACTGTGAATTACAATTTGTGCAACTTCCCAAACTGATAATGTGACATTCAGGCTGCAATTGTCAAGTTTTCTCTTTTTATTTTTTCTATTTCAGTCTGTGCATGACTAATCTGTGGTTTTTCACATTTCTGTTGTTCTGTTGTATCGAGTGCAACACTGCATTTCCAAACAGGAGAGACTGTCAGGAAAACGTTGGCCCTTATCCTCGTGTATTAACGATTATCACGCCTCTCTGTGACAGTCAGCTTTTCATTCCTCCTTCGCGTGTGGCCGCTCAAAATAAATACTCTATAAACACATTTGGTTTCCAGGAGGACAGACAAAACATCCTGCAAAATACCTTTGTTCAAGCATGCATAGGTGTGATAATGAGGAGAAGTCCAAGTCTCCGAGTACAATATGAATAGTTTACACTGGTTTTTCTCATTGCTTGCTTACACAGAACACCTCTGAATCTGCAGGGGAGGAGAAAATCACACAGACATGTTCTTTCCTTCCTTCCTTCTGTCCTTCCTTCCTTCCTTCCTTCCTTCTGTCCTCCTTTCCTTCCTCCCTTCCTTCTGTCCTTCCTTCCTTCCCTCCTTCTTTCCTTTATTCCTTCCTTCTGTCCTTTCCTTTCCTTCCTTCCTCCCTTCCTTCTGTCCTTCTTTCCTTTCCTTCCTTCCTTCCTTCTGTCCTTCTTTCCTTCCCCTTCCTTCCTCCCTCCCTCCTATCTTCCTTCCTCCCTTCCCTCCTTCCTTCCTTCCCTCCTTCCTTCCTTCCTCCCTTCCCTCCTTCCTTCCTTCCCTCCTTCCTCCCTCCATCCCAACTTTCCTTCCTTCTTCCTCCCTTCTTCCACCCTTCCATCCTTCCTTCCTTCCTCCCTTCCTTCCTTCCTTGACTCGAGGACAACAGGAAGGTTATGTGAACCTATTACTGCTTTTTTTTTCATCTCAGCAGGAAATGCAGCTTCCTGTAATTTATAGCAAGATTAGTATTCTCCATCACCTCTTAGTGCTTTTTTCTTTATCTCTTATACCAGAAACTACTTTTTTTAATCTTGCAATTCCCTTATTATAATAACTAACTTCTAACAGTAACAGCTCAGGGTCACATCCCCCCGACACCCCCCACCCCCTTCTCAGGAGAGCAAAGGTGCTACATTGTGATGTGCCGCTCTGATGAATCACTGCAAAGCAAACGTACTCTGATGCAACTCCACGTTTTCCCCGCTGCACAATAAGTCGAGTAATCATTTCTCCTGACGTTAGAGGCTCATTTAAGGTGCAGTGAGGCTCCCTCACTATAAAACACTGCGGGTAAATGATGTCTTTAATCACATAAGCTCAGTTTTTTTTAATTAAAGTGTAATTTAACTCCTGTTTGCTGTAAATGAACCTCCTTTTTTGTGGATTTTACTGTTGTGGTTGCTTTCTTTTATATGATTTTGGGGAGCAGTATCGATGAAATTAGTGACAGTTGTGTGTGAGTGATTGTTGTTGATGTGTTTATTACTGTATGTACAGAACTGTTTCATTTGACAACAGTGAATAAAGTAAATTGCTTTCAGAGAAAATAACCCTCTTCTTTCTTGCTCTCAATTTGGCTTTTTTGACTTTATGAACAATACTGGTGTTTTTTTAATGTGTATGTGTATAATATGTGTACAGTGGAAGGGAGGAAGGAAGGAAAGAAGGACAGAAGGAAGGAAGGAAGGAAGGAAGGAAGGAAGGAAGAGTAAAAACAGACGGGGTCAATTTGACCCAGGAGGAAGACACAAAGGTTAATACCTCTTATATGTTAACGTTACCTTAAGTATCCTTTTTTCTGATTAAAAAAGAAAGAAATAAAGAAGACATTACCTACTGTGGAAAAACCTGAGGGTCATTCACAAACACTTCAACTGTGTGTTGAAGATATTTCAAGAATCTCAAGAGATGTTTTTCAGACATTTAGCCACACTTACATTACACAGTGGACACAGCTATGTTTCTACTTCACTGTGTGTTGTGTTCACTGTCAAACATTACTGCTGGATAATCACATAAGAGGAGCTTTTACACTGAATACTTCTATATGAAACACTTCAGTTAGAGGCTTGGTCATAATTGAAAACCTCTAGAATGACAACATGCATTGTATCTTTCATGTGCACTGGGGTTGAATCAGGTTTTGTGGGGGGTTTAGGTGAAAAAACCCCCCCCCAAAAAAACAGAGAGACGTGAGATCCAGTGGCAGAGCTGTTCCCTGCAGACAGAGCAGGGGTCATAAATGATGTCTGAGACCCCCGTTGAGGGTCGTTTGGTCCTTTTACAACAGTGCAAACAAGCCCTGCTGAGAGGACATCATTAGGACAGGTGGGGCACATTAGAAAGTGTGTTTTTGTCATTAGTGCAGACATGGGAACCAGGGGTAAAGCCTCGTCTCTCTCAATCACTGCCTATCTGTCACTGAGCCGTGTTGGACTGCTGTCAAAACCACGTGAAGACAAACAGCGTAGTCTGGCGTGTCAGGGCCCGGGTTTGTTTGTTTCCTCGTACCTCTCTGGAGCCGCTGCCAGTCGGCCATTCTTCTTCCAATCTTATGGTTTTGTATTCTTAATATTGACTTTATTTAATTTGGCAAAGCCTTGTGAATATCACATTATCACTTGGTATCATTTGAAATATTTGTAACATGTCAGAAATATCAATGAGAAAGGGGGAGGAGACGACTCATGACTCAACACGAGTCCAGATGCACCTGGGCCGGTTTGGAAAGGTAATTTATTTTGTGTACTGAAGTAGTAGTACTTTAACTTAGAAAACAGAGTTATTTCTTCAATGATAAATGTATGCAAATCAAGACGTGCATATGAATAAGCTCCTGAAAAGAGAAGCAAACAACTCAATTCGTCACTAATTGCAAAAGAAAACTGAGCAAAAACAAATCCACCAAACTGCCCCCCCCCCTCCCCTTTGGTCTATAAGAACTAACATTATCTTAGCTCCATCTGACTTCCTGGCAATGATATCTGATCACTGGTGAAACTCTGACTGGACATTATCTCCTCAGATCTGTGTGAAATTTAGAAGCTGTGAAATTGAAACCTGTGTGAAAAGACGCAAACAAGAGTGACACACATGAGCTCTACGTAGCTTAAAAGTTTGAGTTGACAATGTTTCAAAAGAAGCGAAAAATGTTGTCAGTTCTCCGTAAACATAATCGACTTCATCGATGCACAGATAGACGCAAAACTGACAGAGATCCTGGAGGAAATGGAATGAAACATCCAGGAAGGATAAAGCGTGAGGTTTTCTATGCTTTGCTTATTGTCAAGAATCCCATGAAAAGATCTAAATCGACAATGTTTTACACTCAATATCTCCTGACTTCCCTGTGTGTGTGTGGCCCTAAGCTCCAGACCTACTAGCTCCTACTGAAGAGTACAGTGTCATTTTAACCTTCCTGTCGTCCTCCCGGGTCAAATTGACCCCGTCTCTTTTGACTGTTCCTTCCTTCCTTCCTTACTTCCTTCTCTCCTAAATTCCTTCCTCTTTTCGTCCTTACTCCTTTCCTTCCTTCCTTCCTTCCTTCCTTCCTCCTTCCCTCCCTCACTCCTTACTCCTTCCTTCCGCCCTTCCTTCCCTCCTTCTTTCCTAAATTCCTTCCTCTTTTCGTCCTTACTCCTTTCCTTCCTTACTCATTTCCTTCCATCCTTCCCTCCCTTTTTACTCCTTCCTTTCATCCTTCCTTCCTTCTCTCCTAAATTCCTTCCTCTTTTTGTCCTTACTCCCTTCCTTCCTTCCTTCCTTCCTTCCTTCCTTCCTTCCCCCTTTCCTTCCTTCCTCTTTTCCTCCTTCCTCATGTCCTCCCTCCTGTCCGTCCTTGACCTGAGGACAACAGGAGGGTTAAAAAAGGCTAAGTTAGTCCTTTAAAGAGCTGATCTCTGTAAGTCAAGGAAGTCCAAACTATTCCATAAAGGACCATAATGTGGCTGCTGGTTTTTTTTAAATCCAACCAAACAGGAGCACAACAGGCTCGGCTCATTTAATCAACTGATCTCAATCTTTAGATAGTTAATTGGTCGAATCGTGCGCTGCAAAAACCTGCAGGTACACGGCCCTTTATGGAATAGTTTTGACATGTTTGCTGTAGGTCTTGGCAACTCTAAATGGAGTATATTGTGAAATCTGTAAAGGACTTGTCCCCACATTTGTTGTTCTTGTGAGTATTTCTTGCAGCGGGTCAGTGTGTGTGTGGGAGTGATTGAAAATGAACTACAGTGAATGCAATAAAGGAATATGTCACCCAGTAATTTATATGTTTTTAATAGTTTTCTTTTTGGACAATGAAAGCACAGAGGAGTAAGATAAAGGTTAGTATTGTGGTTTTGGGTGTTGTCATTGGATATGTTGACAATAAGAAATAAAGTGCTCCTTTAAATGGTGATGATAATCAGTTTGTGGCTTCTCAACAGGCAGCTGATGAATGTCAACAGTTTGTTTACCATTTTAACAGTTTAAGGATGCCAAAGGGTCTGGAATAATTTTAGGAATCTGCTGTTGCAAAATACTAATGAGTTGTGCACATTCCTGACATGCCCGGCCTTGTCAACAAACACTTTTTTCTTTTCTTTTTTTTTTTTTTTTGAACCTCAAAATGAAACTTACACTGAACTTACATAACTGGGACACACCGATCTTAAGTCATTTTGTCACTTTGGCACACCCGTAGTTACCGTCAGCTGTTGTTCAAAGCAATAACAGCTCAATAAAAACAGATTGGACTGGATTTCATTTGGGGTTGTTGTTTTTTTGTTGTTGTTGTTGTTTTTAGGGTTTTTTTTTTCTTTTGGTCCCCTCTCCGCTGAAACTTTTATCCAGTAATTCCTCTCGGTTGACTCAGAGGTTGCCTGCCGCCCGATAAAGCACACGCTCGCCTCAGGAGAATGAAACGCTTCGTCAGAAACCAGCATTTATCCATGAGTCATTCTCATCCTGTTGAGGCATGAGAGGTTTCTACACCAACTCATCCTGTACATTAGCAATAGTAGATTCATGTGTGAAAATGAGACAAGAAGGATCATGTTCTGAATATCTAGTTACAACAGCACGTTTATATAGTTAAAGTTAACACAGCCTCCCTCGTTTACATGGATTTATATGAGTATCACAGTTTGATTCTTTTATTTTCTGCTCCATTACACTGACTGTGACAATAGGTGAAGCGCTGCTGCCTTCGAGTAAAAGGTTAGATTATAAGATTAGCTTTTCTTCTGCATGCTGATTCTCTTCCTTGACACTAAAAACATCCCATAAGATCTGCAGGGAAACTGGCTGCAGGGATTTGTTCCCATTCAGCCACCATAGCATTGACCACACTGACTTTGGGGTGATAAGGTCTGTTCAGTTCAGGGTTCCAGTTCATCCAAAAGGTGTTGGATGGGCTTAAGGAAAGCAGCTTTTCATGGACTTGGCTTTGTCTTTGTCATGCAGTATTAAATTGAAACAGAAAAGAGTCTTCCTCATACTTTTATCACAAAGTTGGAGCAATTAATCAATGAAAAGTAGCCCAAGAATGTACACAGGAGTACTGCATATGGACATGGTTGTACTTATAGTGTATTTCTGGGGATTTCTGGGGGTTCATGTAATTTTAAGCAAATTTTACAAAATGCAATATTGTTTTTTAAATTTTTATTTTTTTAAAGGTTTACACTCTATATGTGAAATCTGTTACCATATGTATTTTTTTTTCTCTCTGGTCTTCTTCCTTTTAGCGTGTCTTTTATTCAATTGTGATTTATTTTTATTTCTTCTTTATGTTGACCCCCAGAAGGACCCTTTTGAAGGCTAATGTGGATCCGAATAAAGAGCAGAGTGCATACTACAGACTGCACCCAGGTCTTGACATTAGAAAATCCTCAGAATGTAAAAAGTACACACAGGCTTAAAATCCAGTTTCAACCACACAGACACATTTCATCCTGAGCTTGTATGCATGATTAAATGAATATCAAATACACCTGCATTTGCACACACACAAAAAAACCCTCTTATTTTAACGTAACACTCTCAGACTGTTTCAACACCTTCTGTCCTGCCTGCTTTTGTGTAATGTCTCTCTATTAAAACAGCTCGCCCTCTCTTTCGGTAATCCTTTAGTATACTGGCCTTAGGGTGTGGACAAACACTAGAGCTACCTGGAGATTATCAGAAGAGGACAGGGCTTGTAGCAGCATGTAGCGTCAGAGCTAATGCTGCGCTCATTTGCCTCAACATCAAAGTCCGCACCATGAGAGTCAACAACTGCAACTGTCAACGTGCAGATACCCGAGGGGGGGTTACAGGCTTCTTCTTTTTTTGGGTCTTTTTTGTGCTATGTTAGTTTTCTCGTCTAAAAAGTTTCACATCCTTTCAGGGCACGGATGAGTAACTTTGTGATCTATCTGAAGGACTTTTTTTTTTCTGATGAAGTTTAGGTTTTTTTAGCTCTGCCCTCTCTGCGACACGCCCAGGTTCTGCTTCGCTTACTTTGCTCAGACTTGCAATAGTGCATTAGGAGATATCAACCATTTTTAAGCCCCTTTTGGGAAATATCTTTCTGCTCTGGTTTCACAGCTCTGACTCAATATGTAAATCTGCCACGCGGACATGTCGATATAATGTCAAAACAATTTGTGAAACAGAGGTCCTCCCGATGTCTTGTATTCACAGGGGAAGTTTGAATCAAAATGCAAATCAAACACAAGGGAGCATGCAGCCTATATTTCTGTCCAAACATCTCATAAAATGGATGACACTATCTATGCTGATCCAATTACATCCCCCTGTATCCCTGAGTTCTCGTATATGTGCCTTTCTGTCTGTATGCCGGGTCACTAAAAGCTTCAAATACAATTTTTCAGGGCTGTGAAAATATATATTTAAATAGCTTATCTTATATCTCCACAAAGCTGAAGGTCACAGAATCTAATTTCATAATTGGATCTAAATTATTATTAGAAAAATGTAAAGTGACCTGTGATCATCATGATATGTCTGAAATCCTTTTATGCTATTCAAGCTCTCCTGATTATCTTACATGATAGTTTTTATTTAATTGGCAGCCAGCCAGCTTTTGGTTTGAAGAGTTTGAAGAGGAGGGAGGGAATGGGTATCAGGGAAAGGGGAGAAATGTTTACATTATATACTGAAGAAAATGTGTACTTTTTCTGTTGAGTTATATTGAAAAAAGGGGATGATACATGAACAAATATGTTTTTTAAGTCATTATGACCTATTAAACTGGACCTGCCTACATGTTGCAAAGTTGAAATTTGAGTTGAGCTTTGATTTAATGTCACTAATATGAATTACTGTGCAAATATGTCAAAAATGTCTATTAAATGTAAAGGTAAAATGTTGAAAATATAAACAATATTGGTTTTGAATATTGAACTGAAAGCAATGTAGAAAAGTAGGTGTTGTACCATTGGAAACCACTAATATTATTGGTTATTGTTTTGTGTGTTTAATGGTTTTGTAGAAGAATGTTTCAACTCATTACCTGTTTTGGGATCAACATCAAAGTATGTCCGATGAGATTCCAGCATCTGGAAGGACAGCTTGCCATCAGAGGACGTGTCCATGTCTGTGGCCGAAACCTGAACCACAGATTTCACTTTGGCCACGTTCTCCTGGACGGACGCAAAATACATCGGCTGGGAAAGTTCTGGAGCGTTATCGTTAACGTCCATGACTTCCAGGTAGATGTGAGTCCAGGAGATCAAAGGCTCAGTTCCCAGGTCAGTGGCGTAGACTGAAAGCCAGTAATGAGGCACCGTCTCACGATCCAACGTCTCTGTTGTACGAATCACACCTACGACACATGAAGGGCAGAATAAAACGCTGTTTCCACATGTGAACAGCAAAATAGTATTAACTTGTTTCAAACATGACTTACATGTATCAACTGCAATCACTTTAAAAGGACATATCAATCACTTTGACTTTATAGCTTAAGGTGCATATTTGGATTAAAAAAAGTCTGGATTTCTGCCCAAAGGTGGATTGAAAATATTTTTTGGTGTTCTCTGCTCAGCAGCATAGATGACACATTTGTGTTGCCAAAACCTATTCAGATTTCTGCAGTACACAAGAGAACACCACAAGGTATGCCAGGGGTGTAAAAACAGAGAAAAATGACTTTTTGACTCACAGTTGCCCCCAAAAGCAGTTTAAATTTGGATACCCGGAGGGAGAGTTCAAAAACCAGCAACAGAGACAAGGAGATATATTTCAACATGGTTCCATAATGACAGAGAACTCCATTTGCCCTGATTTTATCTGATCCTTGAGTGCAGCAGGCTGCTAATGGAATTCACTATGGCATGTTGAGAGGGTGCAGGGTATCCTCTGTAAAGGATATGCTGATGGAAAAAAAATGACAAACCTCCTTATCCATCCCAGAGGAAATATCATGTTGTACAACCATGCTCTTGTCTCATCTTATCGTAAGCTAAAAGGGAAACTACATGAGGAAATGTGCTGCTATAATGATCTTTTGTGACAACGTGGTGTAGTCATTTGTCTGTGACGCTGAATATGCACAGACGCTAATTTGGTATCGGTATTTGGTAACGCAGACAAGACCTGAATCTGACCTTTGACCTGCCTCAGGGGGGTGCATGCTGAGATTGATCAGCACTGGAAACATCAGTGAACAAAAGTATGTCACTACAAAGCCCATAAGTGGATGTTCTGGAGATTTCTATCACATCATATGGTCTTCCTCTGATCTTCATCTTGGAATAAATGCTGAAAGTGACATTTTTCTGAGAATTTGAAGAACTTCTCAAACATGTTTAAAAGCTCCAGAGAAGCTATTAATGGATGTTGTGGTGTGATTGCTTTTGTCAACTGATGTTTTCAAGATGAAGAATACACTTTAAGCCAAAATAGGCAATTAACAATTAGCCAATTGTGTGTATGACCTGTTTAAAATCAGACTTCAGTCTATAAGCACAACAGACTGTTTGAATTAGTTTGCAGTGTAGTCTAGCAGGACATGAAAAGCACCCTAATCCATCACCCTTTCCAACTGAGCAGTCTAAGCTACTGTAGTTCTCTTTAATAATGTAAAGTGAAGGAAACTGATGAGCCGTGGCCGTGTGATTAATCACAACTCATATAAACATATAAGAAGCAATGAGTCAAAGGATTATTTTGAGTTCTGCTGCACTGAGGGAAAAATTATGAATAAAGATAAGTAATATAAAAATAAAACTCTATTTCAGCAACATGACAACAAATCTAAGTCCTGTATTAGCTTCTTCTTCAACTTATATTGCCTTCAAGTCATGCATGTAAACGCTCCACAAATGAGGAAAACTGAGCCAGATCCATAATATAATTAACACATTTTCTCATTTTCCACTTATTGCCAACAATACTACACCTATTACATCAAATGCTACAGAAAAAAAAACTTCAATTACCTGTTTCCTCATCAATGGTGAAAACTCCTAGGCCAGAGCCTTCATTTATGTGGTAGCGGACGACTCCATCTCTGCCCAGATCCTTGTCTGAAGCCGTAACAGTAACCACTGATGTCCCCACCGCTGCATCCTCCATCACTGCGGCATCGTACACAAACTCTGAGAACACCGGCCGGTGGAGGTTTTCGTTGACATCCAGAACCTCAATCTCCACAAAACAGGAGGATGAAAGGGAGCGAGGGAGGCCGTGGTCAACAGCGCGGACTGTCAGGTTGTAAGCTGGACGCCTCTCAAAGTCCAGCTCCCTCTCAAGGGTCAAAGCACCCGTGGAGGAGTCGAGGTGAAAGATCCCACCCTCTGTGTTCTTGAGGTTGTAGGTGACAAGACCTCCACTGCCCAGATCTAAGTCGACACTCTCCACCCAGACCAGGAGGGTTCCCACCGGTACGTCCTCTGGAACTTTAATTTTGTAAAGCGTAG